>NW_027617598.1:22500-108000 GCF_964187855.1 Myxine glutinosa | reverse complement strand
TAAGGAGCGTCTGCGCCCTTTGCTCGATATGGCTCCGCCTAGCGATCGGGCTTCGCTGAAACGCGCTCTAGGGCTGTTCGCCCACTACTCAAAGTGGGTGCAAAATTTCTCCGTGAAGCTCCGCCCCCTCGTGGCCTGCGACACTTTCCCCATAGGCCCGGCCGCCCTGGCGGCCTTCGAGGGCCTTAAAGTCGACATCGCTGGCGCCACTGTCGCGACGATTGACGAGAGTGCCTCTTTCGTTTTGGAGAGTGATGCCTCGGATCATGCGATAGCGGCGACTCTCTCCCAAGGAGGCCGCCCTGTGGCTTTCTTCTCGCGGACTCTCACCTCCGCCGAGCGGAGGCATTCGTCTGTCGAAAAGGAAGCGTACGCGATCGTCGAATCAATTCGGCGATGGCGGCCGTATCTGCTTGGGCGGAGTTTCCAAATCGTCACGGACCAACAGAGTGTTGCGTTCATGTACGACACCTTACATGCTCAGCGCATTAAGAATGAGAAAATCACCCGTTGGCGTATCGAACTCGCCGACTTCTGCTACACCATCAAATACCGCCCGGGAAGGATAACCTGGTCACTGACGCCTTATCGAGGCCGGCCACTTGCACGGGGGTTGTAACTTTGGAGGGGCTGCGCACTTTGCACGGCACTATGTGTCATCCCGGGGTAACGCGCTTCGCGCATTTTGTGCGCGAGGGCAATCTGCCGTACTCGATTGAGGACATCCGCCGCATCTGCCGTGATTGCGTGATCTGTGCGGAACTCAAACCGCGTTTTTATAACCCTCCTATGGGGACACTCGTTAGGGCTACTAGACCGTGGGAGCGCTTGGCGATGGACTTCAAAGGGCCGCTGCCAATGTCGAGCAACTCTCGCTATCTGCTCACTATCGTCGATGAGTATTCCCGATTCCCCTTTGCTTACACGTGCGGGGATATGTCGGCTGCCACGGTTATTCGGTGCCTGCAGAATTTGTTTTCTATGTTCGGGTATCCGGCCTACGTGCATACCGATCGGGGTGCGGTGTTCCTGTCCCAGGAGGTGAGGGGCTACTTGCTCCAGCATAATGTCGCTTCGAGCTACACCACCCCGTACCGGCCCCAAGCGAATGGGCAGATCGAACGCTTTAATGGGATTATATGGCGGGCCGTCATGCTAAGCCTTCGGACCCTCGGCCGAGGCCTCGATAAATGGGCGTGGTCACTACCTGCCGCTCTAAACTCGATCCGGGCTCTCCTATGTACTGCCACCAACCAGACTCCTCACGAACGACTGTTCCACCACCCTAGAAGCTCCGGCAGTATCCAATCTTTACCCAGCTGGCTCGCTGAACCGGGGCCCGCCTATCTCAAACGAGCGGTTCGCGCTAGCAAGTACGACCCCCTTGTTGACAAGGTGCAGGTCCTCCAGGCTAATCCCGAGCATGCTCGCATGTTAACGGCGGATGGCCACGAGTCTACTGTCTCCGTACGCCATCTCGCCCCATGTGGGGACGACGACAGGGATATCGACGAACCCGTCTACGAGTCTATGGACTCTATCGAAGCTTCCCCTATGGAACTACCACCGTTACTCCCGTCGTCCCCCACTCCCGTGCCCGAAGGCGCAGGGGCGCCCCCTCCGACTCCCACCTCCGGCGGCTATTCCGACGCGGGGGACTCCGGGCTTGGGGACGCCGTGCCCGGTAGATTCCGAACACGAACTGGCAGGGAAGTTCGCCGCCCCGACCGCTACGGGTGGACCGACTGACGTGGATTGACGTGACCCATTCGTTTATTGCTGATGCTTGCTTGCAACCTGCCGAGCGGCAGTATAGTTCTAACGGCGGGGAGAATGTAGTGAAATTATACCAAGGTGAACCCAGGGTGTGCTCGCTACAGAAGGGGCGTCTATAAGACCCGGGACAACCGGGGCGCGCGGACACTCCAGCGGAACTCACTGTGACATAGTCCTGTAGTTTGAATGGTATGTACGCCCCTAAATGCTGCGCTGACTGTCCTCTCTGTTGGACCATTGTTATATTGAATCGACCATTGCTGCTCATGAAATACTCTGATTTTAATGCCTGTTGCATGCATGTATTCTTACAGGATGTACTACAGATCTAAATGATATTAAACCTACCCAGAGGTCAAGTCGTGTCTGAGCTTGATTTTCACGACAACATGCACACATGAACACCATAGGCTTAGGCTGATAATTTATAGTTAGGAATTAATGTTTACAAACTCCGTGTCACTCTAGGTTGTTTGCCGTTTCCGATGATGAGAAAATACGTGTTTTATTGAAGCAAACCAATGAACTTGTGATGCACCAGAAGTTCGAGAAGCAGAGAGCTATCACGATCACGTTTCTCAGTACAGTCACGTGTTTTACGGACTTGCAGATAAATCAAAAATAATTTTAAACACACATGGCCAAGGCCAATGCTTATGGCATTGATATAAACCTATTAATAATTTATTATAATGGCTGAAATTTGTGAGTAAGCCCACTGAGCTGCCACCTGCCGGCTTTGTATAATGTAAACATAAGATTTTGTGAGTTGTCAAAAAGATGAGAATAATGGGGATTTTGATGGTCAATGGATTGGCATGTACGAGTAGTGGGCGTAAATCTCGGTCTTGACTCGAATGCCAGACTGGTGCTGTGCAGCCAGAGCATGGCATTAAAAACTGTGTGCCATCCACATACGGTGTTCGACACAGGTGTCATGGGAAATAGGTTCCTTTTCACATCAATGCCCAAGCATAGGGTGCGTCTTGAGTCCCCACCCACCAGATTGGTCTATTCCATTATATTGTATTGTATTTAATGCCCGACAGGGTGGTGCAGAGGGAGCACACTTACCTTTGAGCTGTCAAGTCTGGGTTGCTGTCTCGGCCCAGCGAAAAACTGGCAAATCGGTGCTTCACAGACATTGTATTGCATCACAGTGCACCATCCCTCTCATCGGCGTTAGGCAGTTCGGCATTTGATTGCATGCGTGTGGCGTACGTGCATGTCTGCATTTTTTAAAATTCATTTTCTCAGCAACCGTTGGTCCGATTGGCATGAAATTTTGCCATAGGAGTGCCTCCGCCTGTATAATTTTTAATTAATAGTTATGACGTCATAGGTCACGTGGTTTGGACGCCATCTTGGAAAAACGTTACGCCTCTATATTTCTCTGAAACCGCTCAATGGGAAACATTGAAATAAGGTTCATTGCCAAGTACTCTCCATGGGGAATAAGATATGTTAATGATGATGTCATCGATGCCTTCATTATGACGTCATATTTTGACAAGTACAATGCTTGATCTGGGTTTTGGTATCAGGACCAAGTTTGGGTATCAGGTATTTTGGTATCAGCACCATCCCTCTCATAGGCGTTAGGCAGTTCGGCATTCGGTTGCGTACGTGTGGCGTACGTGCATGTCTGCATTTTTAAAATTCATTTTTTCGGCAACCGTTGGTCCGATTGACATGAAATGTTGCCATAAGTGTGCCACCACCTGTATAATTTTTAATTCATAATTATGACGTCTAGATCACATAGTATGGACGCCATCTTGGAAAAATGTTATGCCTCTATATTTCTCTGAAACCGCTCAATGGAAAAAAAATTGAAATAGGCTCATTGCCAAGGACTCTCCATGGGGAATAAGATAAGTTAATGATGATGTCAACGATGCCTTCATTATGACGTCATATTTTGACAAGTACAACGCTTGATCTGATCAGTATGAAAAAAAATGTTTTCTCTGAAACTGTTAGTCCAATGGACACAAAATTTTGACGTTAGGAGCGCCTCCTCCTATATAAAAAATTTTAAAATGATAATTATGATGTCATATTGTCACGTGGTACAGCCACCATCTTGGAAAAATCTAAAATCGTTGCCCCTTTATATCTCCAAAATTGCTCCATGGAAAAATTGAAATGTGGCTCATTATAAAGAACTCCACATGGGGAATAGGTGTTGTTAATGATGACGTCATTGGTGCCGTAGTTATTACATAATCATTTGACAAGGACAACGCTTATTCTGATCAGTTTGAAATTTCTTGAGCGTGATCTACACAACAATTATATTAGAGAATATAAATTTATGATGTCATCGCTCACGTGGTCTGGCAGCCATATTGGATCAAAGAAAAAAACCCTTCAAAAACAGAAGAGTTGGCTCGCACCAAGTTGACTGTGCAGGGTAAGTACTGTATTCTATGAATACCATCTAGTTGGTATATGTTAAAGATCCCATGGTGTCCTTTGCGAAGAGTAGGCGAGTTATCGCGTAGCATCCTGAACAAATTGAAAATTCCTACCACCTTCGATAGTACGTTGGGTTTGGCCAGGTGGTCATTGAAAGGCTTGGGCCAAAAAACGTTCCTCTGTCAATCTCTCAAGAATGTGGGAATAATTGGCACTGTTGAGGTAGTAGAAGTAGATTTTATTGTATTTGACATGTTTAATTGCAAGTGTCGCTCTCTAATGAGCTGCGATGCCTGCCTACGTAAAAGTAATTGTCCTTTTTTTTCTGATATCAGGATTTCCTCTTCTTCCCCACACCATCCAGAAGCAAACAACATGGCTCAGCCTTTACAGACGATTCATGTGCCACCAACCTCAATGGTGCAGCAGGTTGGCAGCAGTACGACCAGCACTAGCGGCAGCACCAGCAGTAGCAGCACCATTGTCAACAGCAACAGTGCACCTTTTGCATTGCAGCCTCCTCCTGGCACTTTGACCCTGCAGGCAGCCACACCAATACCAATTACTCTACAGTCAAGCACAGGCCAGGTAAAGCTCCATCCGAGTCTCTGAGACGAGTTCACACAGGATCTAGGTCCAAGTACACACACACACACACACACACACATAGATATACACACACACATATATATATATATATACTAGCTTGGCTCGGCTCGCTACGCTCGCCTCACCAAGCATCGTTACTGAGGAACGGGCTTATTTTAGCTGAGGCTAATGACTGCACCTGAGTTGCTGTGTTGTCATGATTTACACCAATCATAATACAAACAATTACTTTGCACAAATGTATTTGTTGTGTTTGTGATATTACATTTTTATATAGTCAGGTCAAAATACAGTTTAACCCCCAAAAAATTGCTACAAAAGGTTTCTCAACTGATTCTGGTCGGGTTTAGCGTACGTTATAACATACTAAAAGTTTACCAAAGTAGGACCCCCGGAAAAGTGTTTTTTTCAAGATGGCGTCCAAGATGGCCGCCGAAACCTCTTAATGATCATAACTATGTAACTATCAACTCAAATTTGATGATCTTGGTGTCTATCCCTAGGTTTTTGGGGGCAAGGAACACATTAAGACCATTAAAAATGAAAGTGGGCCATTATATGTAACACAAAAATCCAATATGGCGTCAATAATGGCCGCCAACACCTCCAAATGACCGCAAGTCCATAACTATTGACTCAAATTTAATGATCTTGATGTCTATCCCCAGGTTTTTGGGGGCAAGGAACACATTAAGACAACTTTGGATATTACTGAGCTGTTGAATCATTATGAAATTGAACTCATGACCTTCAGCTGTCACCTAATGCACAAACACCTTTGTCCATAGAATAAGTTTCAGAGCGTTCAGTTTTGAGTGTCATCCTCCTCCTCAGTATCGACCTCTTGAGTGTTGTTTGGATTGTCACAGTTTTCAGTTTGGCAAGGGCCACATGCAGCAGTGCAGCGGAGTCCATAGCGTCTGCAGCTGCATCGAGAGGATTTGCATCCCCCCAAACAGCTGCAATGGATAATTTTCAAGAGTTCGTCAGGCGCAGCATTGTTTTGGGTCATAATTGGAATTAACTGATCATTTTCCTGTTTCCATCCCCATTCAGTTGGGTTCATTTCATTTGCCATCCCCATCCATACCATAATTTGAAAGTACACACGTTGGCTATGGAATATTGTTGCAGGTGATGTTGGGGGGAGCCGTTCAGAAGTGACAAATGCTTGAGCAGTTGCCACTTTTTTGGTGAAAATGATATGGCGCAGTGATGATAGCGTATCATTAGACTTGCCACCAAAGAGATCAACCATCAGGTCTTTGCCAAGATCTGATATGTCCTCTTGAGATTTGTTTTGAAGGATGAATGCACTAGCACAGGACTTCATGACAGGATCAGATTTCACTAATTTCCGGAAGGCTGACTTTTTTCCGATGCCGAAAATCCTTGAAGTAGAATCACATCCTGAGTAGGCATGTACAAAGAGCAACTCATTGCACACATCGTCTCCTAAAGTTTCTTTCAACAGGTTAATGTTATACACTCTGTGTTCTTTTGACTGCTTGTTTGCATCAGAACGGAAGTAGATGATCTCATTGTCTGTTCTGGAGTAATGAAGGAGCAAGATCAGCAAATCTGTATCCTCACCGACCAACGTTGTGGTGCAATGACGGGATCGTTCAACAGTTGCCTTAACGATATCAACGTCTGCATCCCCTGGTGACTGAATGACATGGCATCCCCTTTTAGTTAGTGCTGTGCTGATGAGAGCAATCATGTCTGCCTTGTTTTTGTCACGAGACAAAAAGTCGTCCTTTTTGCCTGCAAACTCTGTTTCTGCAGTGAAACCAACAATAGGGTGCAGGTTTTTTCCTCGTCTCTGATGTGTGTTGTCTTTTATGGAGGGACCTTCACCATAGCCATCGAACACCACTGTCGCTTGTCCGTAATGTCTCACAGTGAAGTCTGCATAAGACTCAGCTATTGCATTATATGAGTCGCCTTTGTTCCACGGTAAACGATGGAGCAAAGAGCCACCATCAAGCACATAACAATCTGTTTTGGGAATAGAGTTCATCACAGCCTCACTTGATAAGTCCGCAGCATGGTCTCGAATTGCCTGAGCAAGCTGAGGTTTGTCTGCTTTTCGAAGAATGTTCCTGGTCTCAAAGAGGGCTGGAGGGTAGGGGCTTAGTTCATACGTCAAAACCTCTTCAAGGGAAAGATCTCCTGACCTTGACACCAGAAGGAAACGCTGGAACAGAAGGGCAGGATCAATGGTACGATCAGGAGCAATCTTCACAGCAGAGATATTCCCAAGGGTTTTGGCTCTGTCTTTCCACTTGAATTTGTAAGTAAATGCCGACTTTCCGATTATATCTTCAATGATCTTGTTTCCAACCGATTCAAAGTCATGTACATTCACATCTGGCCCAGCCACTATCCCGTTGACAATGTTTCTCAGAGTAGGATCAGATGTGAAGGGTGAGCAGGCTGCAAGCTTTATCCGAATTTTCTCGAGATCAGATGCATCTCTTTTGATGCGCGCCTCAGTTGAGTCTTTGTGTTGCGGACTTGTAGTATAGGTTAGGTTTGTGAAATCCTGCATCGCAATGTTGTACTCGGATGTTACAGGTGCAGATAAGGTCCAAAGGTTTCGCATGTCCTCGGTCATCCCACTGCCGCGAGTTAGACCACCAGTGCTCTTCAGAGACCTCATCAACGTTTGTTCGATGACAAGATCACTACTATGACAGCTCGTGGGCAATGACAGCTCGTGGGCGAACTTCCTGAATTATGGCATGACCAACTGCCGCAACCTTGCGTCTTGTGTCTTTCCCAACGAACAATGTTTCCAGTGCTGTCCGCAGACTAGTCGGAATGAACGATAGGGCTGAATCAAGTTTTAAATCATCACTACTTGGATACTGATTCGTCACGGTAGAAACCTGAGATTTTATATCACTTCTGATTAACCTAGCAGCAGTTTCAATAATAGCGCGTTTTTGGGACTCTTCATCGCCTTCCTGACACGTTTGCTTGTAGTATGATCTCAGAATCTGCGACGTTTGTTCTCTCATCGTAACAATATCGTCCAAGCCTTCTCTTTCACCAAAAAAAATTGAGTCCTTAAAGCGTTCTTTAAGACGCTTTTTCAAACTGTAATTGTCATACGGTTCCGAATCAGGATTACAAAGATACCCTTTCATTATGAGGCTCAAAGATGTAACAGTTAGTTGTTCCTCACTGTTCAGTTCTAGGTAAGCACACATTTTCTGAAATGCTTCATACTTATCTTCATCTTTAGGACGACCACACTTTCTGCGCTTGGCTTCGGGGGCTTTCTGGAACTCTAAAGGCACAGACTTGAAGGACCGGAAATTTCCACTACACGAATGATGATAAAGTCCGTCTGCTGCATGTAAATCTCGTAAATAGTATTCAATCCGACCCTTTACAGTATGTCCCCAATCATCTGAACGGGATTCACAGACCTCCACAATTGTCTCCACAAATTTGTCAGTCCGTACCCAGCTAAAGTGTCCCTTGTCCAAATCAATTGTACATCCACAGAATACGCAATCCTTTTCACTGTCAAAACCTCCACTTGATTGTCTTGTGGTTCTCTTTGGTGGCACAGAACCACTACTTTTCTTTGCAACATGGCTTTTAATGTTTTTATCATTTATGTACTGTTGACGACAGCTTTTATGCACTTTAGTACTGGCTTCAACTACAAGATCGTCCTTCCGCTTTACACTGGCTTCATTTATTCCCTTCGCCCCCTTCCACTGAATTGCAACCCAGTTATCACTGGAATCCTCGATCTCCTCCTTGCAGATTGGACAAAAAGCTTGACTGGCTGTGCTTGCACTCATTGTTGAATCATGTCTGAAAAAGAGAAAGATGAGAATTAGTTATTCAGTTAGATCCAATTCGACACATTCTTCAGGTCAATATATGGAAAATGCCCCCTCAACCTGTTAGATAATGGCCCACTTTCATTTTTAATGGTCTTAATGTGTTCCTTGCCCCCAAAAACCTAGGGATAGACACCAAAATCATCAAATTTGAGTTGATAGTTACATAGTTATGATCATTAAGAGGTTTTGGCGGCCATCTTGGACGCCATCTTGAGAAAAACACTTTTCCGGGGGTCCTCCTTTGGTAAACTTTTAGTATGTTATAAAGTACACTAAACCCTACCAGAATCAGTTGAGAAACCTTTTGTAGCAATTTTTTGGGGGTTGAGGGGGTATTTTCCATATATCGACCTTACTAATAGGCAATTTAGGTTGAATGTTTTTTTTTCAAGAAAGAACCCCTCAGCACATACATAGGGGAGGGGTAGGTGCAGACTGGAAGTTTGGGACGATTACACCTCACCACCACGTAATTCAAAACACCTCACCACCACGTAATTCAAAACACCTCACCACCACGTAATTTAAAACACCTCACCACCACATATTTCAAAACACCTCACCACCAAATAATTCAAAACACCTCACCACCAAGTAATTCAAAACACCTCACCATCACGTAATTTAAAACACCTCACCACCACATATTTCAAAACACCTCACCACCAAATAATTCAAAACACCTCACCACCAAGTAATTCAAAACACCTCACCACCAAGTAATTCAAAACACCTCACCACCAAGTAATTCAAAACACCTCACCACCAAGTAATTCAAAACACCTCACCACCACGTAATTTAAAACACCTCACCACCAAGTAATTCAAAACACCTCACCACCACATATTTCAAAACACCTCACCACCAAGTAATTCAAAACACCTCACCACCACATATTTCAAAACACCTCACCACCAAGTAATTTAAAACACCTCACAGCCATAAAACACGTAATAAAAACACCTCACAGCCACAAAATTAAAAACACCTCCCCCCAAGCCCTCTCCCTCCCACATTTCTCCCGATGTCCCTGCTCTCAAATGTCGTGTTTGTGTCCTTCCCCCTCTCTCCCCATCTTGTCTACCGCTCCCCTTATTTTTTGTGTTTTATGTGTCGGTTTGACTTTTTGTGTGATTAATGTTAGCTCTTTCACGAGCCTCGATCTTGTATACAAAAACAAAAACTAAAAAAAACCATTATATTTTAGCATCAAAGGTGAGGAGTGATGTGATTTTGGTGAGGTCAGAGGTCATATCAGGTAAAATGTGATACTTGAGAACAGCTGAATGGATTTAAATCAAACTTGGTATAAGTATGTATAACGATGTAATAATGTGGGTGGAGGCCATATCAGTCGACTCCATGATGTCGAAGAGTGTAGTTCTAGTTAAATATACCTTCAGATCTTTAACATCCACACCCATAGATGTAGATGGCGTAGCCATCTTGGGTTCCTCATTTTAAGGATGGTAAGCTTCAAGATGCAGCACCCTCTACTGTTATGACACCAGAACGACATTTTTAGTGTGCTGCCTCTTGTAGTAAATTTCCTTTCATTTACCAGCAGATCACATTGCAGCAGCAGCAACAACAACAACAGGCTGTAACGCTGGTGTTGCAGCCAGCAGCGGCACCACTACCCGCTGTGACCCAGCCAGCCAGCACCACCACCACCAGCAGCACAGTGACTCTTCTGGATACATCTCAAGGCGCTGGTAAACTTGGAAATGGTTGTTTAATTAAAAAGCACGACTGCCAGCCTTTAAGAGGCCGATCTCACGACTGGTTTCATTATATTCCTGGAGGTGCATCTTTTTTTTCTTTTTCTTTTTTTCTTTTTTTTTTGTATACAAGATCGAGGCTCGTGTAAGAGCTAACATTAATCACAAAAAAACAAATGGACAAATAAAACATAAGATAAAGGGAGCGGGAGACCAAGATGGGGAGAGAGAGGGACGCACACAAGTGCAACAGCAGAGAACAGGGACATCGGGAGATCTGTGGGAGGGAGAGGGCTTGTGGGGAGGAAGCGTGGGCAGGGGGGGGTGAGTGGGGTGGGAGAGGTATAAAACATATGGACACTGCAAGAACTTCCAGGAAAGAAGTCGGAATTTCAAAAAAGTGGATCTGGGGTGAATTAACGGGGGTAGAAAAGATCAAGGTTTTGGATGGGGGAAGATCAACATTTTTAGTTGCATTTTTAGATCAACATTAGCATCTTTGCTGCTAATGCCGTGTTCCCCTTTGGTTAAAGTGGGAATTTGTGTTATTTAAAGGCCAGAAATGTTGCTGTCCTCTTATTGAAAGGCATCCCAATATGCTGGGACCAATTTGGGGAGGGGGGGGGGTGGAATATGGCTGGAAATATGTTTGCTTGAGGGGAGGGTGGAAGATTGATATTTAATTGGTGTAATTGGCATTAAAACTTGACTGGTTGATCTAAACCACTGCAAGGTTGATTCACAGCATCGTGTCGGTTGGATTTTGTCTTTAATCCATCCTTTGTTGCTAGTTTGGACATCCTGTACTTGATTACCTATTGCGCACCTCGCACTGTCTGTGCAATTTATATCAAACTATGACATGATATACAGTAATTATTGCTGCACTAGTTACAAAAATCTTTGCAATGCTACAGCCCACAAGGCCTTTGGCCATAATTCAATGGAGTAGTGCTCTCCGCTATCAGTCGTTGCTCCAGCATCATAATCTGTCTCTCCGAGATTTTGTGAAATCTAAAACTCTTAACGTTATTTGACTCTCCCATGATGAGGCCGAAGTACCATATTAATATGTACCATAAAGTACCATACAGTACCATATTTTCATGCAAATAACCCATACCCGGGGAAGAATCTAATAACCCGTACATGGGTATACTCTTCCCCTGGGGAAAAAAGTGCTCTTTGAAAATTTCAGGCATGTATAACCCACACACGGGTATACCCCGCAGTTGGAATTTTTGGAGCTAATTGAACGTATAGCCCACGGGTTATTTGTGGGTAGTACCATATATGGTAGTCTGTTGCTCTCACATTGCAGACAGGTCTTTGCCTCTCCTCTAGTCTACCTCCGTTTGCTCTATCAGCCCTCTGACCCTCCCTATATTCTACAAGATGTATGTGATCTTACAGTAACCCATCACTCATTACTATATTTCCTGAAATGCAATGGGAATGCTGCAATATTACATCTGGTAATCTACCAAACTTTGGTAGAACGTGTTAGCGACAGGGTCTAAACTATGCTTGTTACCGATGGTGGGCCATCACCCTATTAGAAATGGAATCGACGAAAGCAAATTATTAACCTTTAATAATTAACAAGATATTCCGCTCACAAGGTTCAGACATACATGGCGTCAGACATACATGGTGGTGGCCATCTTGGATTTTGACATGGGTTGCACCCACACACCAAATTAGAATTCGGTCCTTCGCTTACGCACGCACGGACGAACGGATGCACGCACGGACGGACGCACGGACGGACACACGGACGGAGGGGAAAACCATAGTCCCCCTTTCGCTCCGTGGTGCGACGGGGGACAATAACCCTGCTTGCCTTAACGTACATTCCTGTTTGATATCCTGTACCAAAATGGCTTCTTTTAGCAACACTAGCAGAGTACCCACCCTCTGGGAGGGTAGTGTTTATGCATTACTTGCTGAGAAAAGACTTTGTCGATGTTTGTGTGTTTAAAAGGTCTAAGACGTCTAAATGGTCTAAAGCTCCAAAGGGTCTAAGAGGCCGAAGGGGTTCAAAGAGTCTTAGGGGTCTAACGGGGCTAAATGGTGTTAAAGGCCTTAAATGGTCTGCCGGTTGAAGGTGTCTAAAGGGTGTAAAGGTCGAAACTAAAGTGTCTATGTGGTCGAAGGGGTCATGAGAAGTCTAAAGTGTCCATAGGGTCTAAACGACATATTGCAATCGTATTCAGGGTCTAATGGGTTTAAATGGTCAATGGGTTCTGAAGGTCTAAAGGGGTCAAAGGGGTCTAAATGATGAAATTATTAAAAGCGTCTAAAGGGTCCACAGGGGGTTAAAAGGGTCCAAAGGGATCTAAGCAGTCTAAAGGTTAAAAAAAAAAGTACGTTCCAATAGTACGTAATTAATAGACATAGTCGCGGTGCAACTGACATTCAAACTGTCCGTAATTAAGAGACATAAGTATGTGGTGCAATTTTTTTCCACGGAGACGTACAGACAGACAGACATATATGAATGGCTTTTCATATTATAGATGAGCTTGAAGGAGTCCGGGCTCCAGCATGATACGGACAAAAGGATGGCAAGACACAAACTCGTCCGAGAAGATGTTTATTGTAAAAACCAACTCGGGAACTCTCTAACTCTGAAAAGCCCGTTTATCGGGCTGCCTTATAAAGCACAACCAGAAACCGAAACCGAAACCGAAAGCCACGCCTCTCAGGCGAGGCGTGCTTCGGTGGTCACGTGATCAACAGGTGTAGCTGATTATACCCGCACGCACGGCACGCTTTGGTGGTCACGTGACCAGCCACTCTGGTGCCGTGGTTCCCCGCCGGTGACGTCACCGGCTGGAGCAAGGAGATTCTGATGCAGGTCTCGCTTGGGGGACCCATGGGTCGCTACAAGCTGCTGCCAAAAATCCAAAGATCCGTGCTGCCCATGACCTTGGCTTTGCACCTGATTCTTCCCAAAATTACTTGCACACCAAAGAAAGATGGTCCTCAACATGTCTGAACCTTTTATTATTTATTGCCGAATAATGGGATATCATGTTGATTGAGGAACTTGGGTAATACATCCATTTATCCATACAATATCACCACCGCAGGCCGCATTCTTCAGACCATGCACAGCATGATGTACGCCTGGGCATGTTTGTCTTGGTGAACGTCTTCAAAGGACCCCTTGGACAAAAAATGTGATGCAGAACACAAGGAGATGTTCCGAAGATGAATAGAGGAAACATCGCAACTCAGTCCTTGAAAGATAATCATAAAAATAAAACTTTAGGCCCTGAGGGCCTCATTCCAACTTTTGGTCTCTGCTTCGGGAGATTACAGCCGACAGCCCGGGTTTGATTCCCGGCAGGAGCAAAACGAGCACAGCTGTTTGATGCAGCAAGGGACAGTACGTCTTGCAGCGTGCTTATCTCATACTAAAATACACCATTTGTGTCTGTCCGTCTGTCCGATGAATTTTTGACACCAATACATTCCGTCGTTACTTCTCCAATCTCAACCAAACTTGACAGGATGACAAAGGGTTACATAATGAAGGTTGTAGCGCATTCATTTGCCCCCCTCCCCAAGGGGTTTTCCCTGCCATTGCCGTCAATGGGGTTGCATGCTGAGGTGTATATAATTGTTAAATGAGCTTTATCGTGGCGTTTTTCCAAGACGCTTTTAATAACAAAATTAATGATAATCGCATATTATTAATGTTGTTACAAAACAATATTAATACTAATAATGTCCCACTTTCCCGAGGCGCTTTTCCTGTAGTGACAACGTGTATAAATAGCTTATAGTTATAATGGCGTTTCCGTGGGAGCAACGGCTTCTGCAGGAAGTAAAAATATTATAAACCACAAACACGAATGCTTAGCTTTTTAAACAGTTGCTAATGCTCTTTATAACACTAAATGAAGAAATTTGGAGGAATCCCGACATCCGTGAAGTAAGGTTTACTTGCAGAACTGAACGAAGATCTACTGTACTCTATATAACCCACAAAATGTTGGGTTAATAACATGGCCCTTTCTGCCGCTACCATGGCGTTTTTCCTAGCGAGCTTTTGAAACTCGCTCCTGCTGTTTAATACGAAACAAAGGGAGGAAGACCGGGTTGTGCTCATTTAACCAAGCAGCTAACTAGCGCTTGCCAAGCCAGCCGTTCCTTAACGGTTTTGAATGGAGTGCTTGCTCGAATGCTTAAACCACTTGGCGATCTCTCCACTAGAAACTTGGTAAATGAACACACACCCAATGTTCTTGAGACCCGTCCATAGATCGACTGTAATCTATATACCCCAAAGACCCTTCCTGCCCCCCCCCCCCCCCCCCCCGAGTCTGCGGGTGTACTTGTAGCAGAAATGAGGCAAACAGTCCCATCTGCTCGCGCCTGCCTCATAACGTTAAATATCCCATGTCATGTTTGGAAAAAGGATGGTGTTTGGCTGTTCCTCGGCCCCAATCCCCTGCATGTTTTATGGCTGTTCAAGCAGTTAGATCCCCAGTATCCGACACCTGTTAAGAAATTAATGCCAATGAAGAATACACCAAATTCGTCATCCAATTCCATCAGTTGCGTGTTCGCTAGTTAGTTGAGATGCACCTGGCACAAAACCAGTGGCCATTTGTCTCGTTTGCTTGCGATACAATGAGGCTGCTTGCCGTCAGGTAACAATTTACATCAACCTTATCTTTGCTTTGAGCTGAACAGGTGTTCATGTATCTACACAGTATCGATACCCACCGCGGGCCAGATGATGTACCAGACTGCACAGGGCATGATGTATACAGATGGCCTGACGGTGTTGAACACGATCAACAATGCCCCTGGTTCGGGACAGGAACCAGGTATGCAGATAGAGATATATGCACCTCGTTTTCGTCACCTAATTTTTACTTCCTGGTTGTGGTTATCTTGTTGAAGAGATGTGTAGAAAGTACACAAGGCAGCGAGGATTGGTATAGCAAGGACGTCACAGATATAAGAACACCGAAGCATCACGGATAGCCGTAATATGAGAATATAAAATGGCGGACGTCATGGAGGATATGTTGCTGACTATTGTCATGTGACATTCTGCATTTTGATTGGATAATTTGTTGACTGTTCAGGTGTGATGGCAATGACTCCATCAGTGTGCCTGAAGCACAATTATTTTTTTTGGGGGTTCTGCAGGTGTGCCAATCTCGCAGGTTGTCCTCACGAGTTCTGGCCCCGCTTTACACATTCCTGTGAGTGCCGTGTCTGCCGTTCAGCTGCAGCAGGTAAACTGAACTCTTCTTCCAGTTTCTGATTATTTTTGTAATCTTTTGTAAGACGTCGGTGGCGCTGCTGTGTCCATGAATGCCATTTGTTGCTCGTCCCAGCTGACGATTCCTCTTCCGGCTATTTAAGCATTGGCTCATTTTAAATGGGCTCATCGGTCGTAGTCATTTTGTCCATCAAAATGATCTTTGAACTTCGGATGGTTCACTGTGATGCTCATACTGTACATGCTTGTGATGATGGTACTGCTCTTGAAACGTTCGTGTCACAATTGGCATTTCTGTTGACAATCCCATTCTGAACAAATTTTAACTTTATGTAACTTTAACTTATTCCAAAACCTTGATCTTTTCTACCCCCATTAATTCACCCCAGATCCACTTTTCTGAAATACCGACTTCTTTCCTGGAAGTCCCAGCTGTGTCCATGTGTTGTTTTTTTTTTACCTCTCCCATCCCCCACCCCCCTTCCCACGCCTCCTGCCCCCAAGCCCTCTACCTCCCACAGATCTCCCGATGTCCCTGCTCTCAAATGTTGTACTTGTGTGCTTCCCCCTCTCTCCCCATCTTGTCTCCCGCTCCCTTTATTTCGTCTTTTGTGTCCGTTTTTTTTTTTTTTTTTTTTTTTTTTTTTGTCATTTATATTAGCTCTTACATGAGCCTCGATCTTGTATACAAAAAAAAAAAAAAAAACGAATTCAAACTTTTGTGGGCGGTGCCATAGCGATATGTAGTGGTCATCCTGAACGGAAGGTGTGTGCCCTTCTGGTGGAGGGAGGAGGATGGGGAAGAGGCCGATGTGGGGGTAGGGGATGGGCAGTGGTGATGCAGGAGTAGGTTACATTTTCAAAACAACAACCAGTCCATGGAACGTGCATGGTCCTTCTTGCGAGGCTATAATGTCAATCTAATTCACATAGGTCGTTTCCTTTTATTATTACCTCCGCCACCGAAGGTGGATGGCAACCTCTGTCTGTCTGTCTGTCTGTCTGCTGTGAACAAGATATCTAAAAAAGTTGTGGACGGATTCGAAGGAAATTTGGCAGAGATGTGTATATGACAAGGACGAAATGATTAGATTTTGGTGAAGATCCGGTTTCGGATCCGGCTAGTATAATTTCTTATGTGATTCTTCACCATTGGGAGATCGGGCCAAAAACGATAAATAGCAGGATATCTCAAAAAGTTGTGGACGGATTCGGACAAAACCTGATGGAGAGGTTATGTGTGTGACAAGGAAGAATTGATTAAATTTTGGTGAAGATTGTAATCCAGATCTGGATCAGAGAATTTTTAAGTAATTCTTCACCATTGAGTAAAAGGGCTAAAACTGATACAGAGCACGATATCTGAAAAAGTTATGGACATATTTGGGCAAAACGTGGTGGACCGATTGGGTGTGTGACAAGGATGAATAGATTCGATTTTGGTGAAGATCTGAATATGGATTCGGATATGAGAATTATTTAATTATCAAGTGATTCTTCACCATGGGGAGATAGGGCCAAAGCGATACAAAGCAGGATATCTCAAAAAGTTATGGACGGATTTGGACGAAAGTTGGTGTACAGGTTGTGCGTGTGACAAGGACTAATGGATTCGATTTTGGTGAAGATCTGAAAATGGATTCAGATATGAGAATTCTTTAATTTTTAAGTGATTCTTCACCATTGAGAGATAGGGTGAAAAGTGATATATAACATGATATTTTAAAAAGTTATGGACGAATTATGACTAAACTTGGTGGACACGTTGTGTAGGTGACAAGAGCGAGCCGATTAGATTTTGGTTCAGTCCCGAATCTAGTGGGATACAAAACATAAACAGTTCAGCCTGGCGGAGGTATGTGCTCTACCGAGTGCCCTACTAGTTTTAATCATGTAACTACTGTCCATGGATGGCAGGATGGCCTAGAGGTGCGCACACTCGCCTCTAAGCTGTCCAGCCTGGGTTTGAATCCCGACCCAGCTATAAACTGTCATCCGGGTGCTTCATGGGCAGGGTGATTCATCAACGTGTGTGTCGTCCCTCAGATGGACGTTAAACTGGGCGTCCTGTCTACTGACATTAGTTGGTGGACGCTAAAGTTCCCCTGGTGTCCTTCACGAAGAGTATGCGAGCTATCTGCGGCACCCTCAACAAATTTTGAATTCCTGCCCTGATTGCTGCTGGGAAGGCAAAGTCAAACCACCCAGTGTCACCCTTGCCAAGAAACTGCTTGGGCAGCACCGACGCTCCATTGGAGTACGCAACATCAGAATCAGAAGAACTACTGTCCATGAACATTGAATTTTATCTTTCGTAACTTGTGGTGAAAGTCGTCTATCAAATTATTATTCTAGGTTATCAAATTATTATTCTTGGTTATCAAATTATTATTCCAGGTTAACAAATTATGATTCTGGGTTATCAAATTATTATTCTAGGTTATCAAATTATTATTCTTGGTTATCAAATTATTATTCTAAATTATCAAATTATTATTCTAGGTTATCAAATTATCATTCTTGGTTATCAAATTATTATTCTAGGTTATCAAATTATTATTGCAGGTTATTAAATTATTATGCTAGGTTATCAAATTATTATTCTAGGTTATCAAATTATGATTCGAGGTTATCAAATTATTATTCTAGGTTATCAAATTATTATTCTAGGTTATCAAATTATTATTCTAGGTTATCAAATTATTATTCCAGGTTATCAAATTATTATTCCAGGTTATCAAATTATTCGAGGTTATCAAATTATTCTAGGTTATCAAATTATTAATCCAGGTTATCAAATTATTATTCCAGGTTATCAAATTATTCTAGGTTATCAAATTATTATTCTAGTTATCAAATTATGATTCTAGGTTATCAAATTATTATTCCAGGTTATCAAATTATTCTAGGTTATCAAATTATTATTCTAGGTTATCAGATTATTATTCTAGGTTATCAAATTATTATTCTCGGTTATCAAATTGTTATTCTAGGTTAGCAAATTATTATTTTATGTTATCAAATTATTATTCTAGGTTATCAAATTAATATTCTGAGTTATCAAATTATTATTCTAGGTTGGCAAATTATTATTCCAGGTTATCAAATTATTATTCCAGGTTATCAAATTATTATTCCAGGTTATCAAATTATTCTAGGTTATCAAATTATTATTGCAGGTTATCAAATTATTATTCTAGTTATCAAATTATGATTCTAGGTTATCAAATTATTATTCTAGGTTATCAAATTCTTATTCTAGGTTATCAAATTCTTATTCTAGGTTATCAAATTATTATTCCAGGTTATCAAATTATTATTCCAGGTTATCAAATTTTTATTCTAGGTTATCAAATTTTTATTCTAGGTTATCAAATTATTATTCTAGGTTATCAAATTATTATTCTAGTTGATCACATTATTATTCTAGGTTATCAAATTATTATTCTAGGTTATCAAATTATTATTCCAGGTTATCAAATTATTCTAGGTTATCAAATTATTCTAGGTTATCAAATTATTATTCTCGGTTATCAAATTGTTATTCTAGGTTAGCAAATTATTATTTTATGTTATCAAATTATTATTCTAGGTTATCAAATTAATATTCTCAGTTATCAAATTATTATTCTAGGTTGGCAAATTATTATTCCAGGTTATCAAATTATTATTCTAGGTTATCAAATTATTATTGCAGGTTATCAAATTATTATTCTAGTTATCAAATTATGATTCTAGGTTATCAAATTATTATTCCAGGTTATCAAATTATTCTAGGTTATCAAATTATTATTCTAGGTTATCAGATTATTATTCTAGGTTATCAAATTATTATTCTCGGTTATCAAATTGTTATTCTAGGTTAGCAAATTATTATTTTATGTTATCAAATTATTATTCTAGGTTATCAAATTAATATTCTCAGTTATCAAATTATTATTCTAGGTTGGCAAATTATTATTCCAGGTTATCAAATTATTCTAGGTTATTTTAGGCAAATTAATCTAGGCAAACACGACTCCCCTATTTACCCTGGTGTTGGGCTAGCGGCTAGGGTGCCGGCTTAGGATCCTAGGATCCTGGGTTCGTAATCCCGGTCGTTCGCTGAATTAACGCCAGGGGGGTTGACTCAGCCTGTCATCCTTCCGAGGTCGGCTAATTGAGTACCAGTTCACTGGTAATTCCGTTTGTCGTTAAAGGCGGCAAAAAGGGTTGGCGTCAGGAAGGGCATCCGGCTGTAAAACATTGCTTCAAAAAGGGGACCAAAAAAACAACAACAACCACGGTGCCCGAAAAAGGCCAACCCTCGCTTGCGGGGAAAAATGGCCTCTAAAGGTGGTTATTATTTATATATATATAAATTATTATTTCAGGTTATCAAATTCTTATTCTAGGTTATCAAATTATTATTGCAGGTTATTAAATTATTATGCTACGTTATCAAATTATTATTCTCGGTTATCAAATTATTATTCCAGGTTATCAAATTATTATTCTAGGTTATCAAATTATTATTCCAGGTTATCAAATTATTATTCTAGGTTATTAAATTATTCTAGGTTATCAAATTATTATTCTCGGTTATTTTAAAGGTCATTTAAATGTTGGGAAACATACATGATTTACATGAATGCAGATATCTTTAGCTAATTATTTACACCTCATTCTCCTCCTCTCCCACTGTAGCTTTCCTCGCTGGCCCAGCAAGCCAGCATGAACCAGGCGGCCACTCCCATATCCAGCACAGCGACGCAGCCAGGGAAAACGAGGAAACAAAATTCCTGACAACTTGACATCGTTGCCTCTGTCAATTAAAAAAAAAATTGCAACTGCCTCAGAAAGGTGGATCTCACACCCAAGGTGGCTCGGAGTCACCCTGCACTTTAAGCGATGCGATTTTGAGTTAACCACGCGGTCCGAGTGGAGAATCTCCAAGCTTCAACCCAGACTCGTGGTCACTCGGCGGTCGCCAATGATGATGAGCCAACGGGCCACTCGTCCACCCGTGGCTGGACCGTTTCAGAACGGCGGACGTCGTTTACCGCCGAGCATGCATGACAGGTGCACGTGCTGGGCTGTGGTTACCATGGAATTTCCAGAACAGGGTACAACATTCACTTTGAAACTTGCATCGATTTGTATTCGACGAAAGACTCGTCTGAAGAAGACTTTTGATAAAGAAAGACTTTTGAAAAACAATTTTTCGTTCCTTCGCTCATTCCCGCTGGAGTAACTCGTAAAATTGTGACGCCCCAACTTAAAGAGAAAAATTAGGAAAAGATTTTTAAATTTTCCATACAGTATTTTTGTTTTTAATGTTTTGTTGTTACCTTTATTGCAAACATATATTTTCCATGTTTTGTTCTTGTATGAGTTTATTTTGCCATTTATAGATGAAAAAAGATCATGTGGCTGAAACTTGTGAATCTTGTTAAAAATAATTCACAAATTCTGAATTTGCAAAACTTTGACAATCATCATGCAAATCACATGTAAAATTGGATATTTTAACTGTGTACCTTTTCAATACATGTATTTGGTAAATACCCAACTTTTTTAATGAAAACTTTCTTATTACAAATCCCGTGGATCAGAGAAGTTTTCACCAGACTAAAGAGTGATTGTTTCAATTGAACAATCTAACAACAATCTCTGTCTCTCTCATGTACTGTACTTTTCACAGGTCATCGATGCTGCCGAAGCTGCTTCATGAGCAAGTGCTACACTGGGTGGTTTGCCATTGCCTTCCCAGCAGTATGAGGCAGGAATTTGTAATTTGGCCAGGGCGCCACCGATAGCTCGCCTACTCTTCACGGAGGACACCGTGGGATCTTTAACGTCCACCAACTAATGTCCGGAGACAGGATGCCCAGTTTAATGTCCATCCGAGGTACTTTTCATCATCCGAAGACACACATTGATAAATCGCGCTGCCTGTGAAACACCAAGATGGCAGTTTATAGCTGGGTCAGGATTCAAACGCAGGCTAGACAACGTAGAGGAGAGTGTGTGCACCTCTACGACATCCTGCAAGAAAGTACATCCACAATTCGGTCATCCACTTTACCTCGCAACTCTCCTGCTGCCTCCACCATCTCAACCCACAACACCAGTAGTTGTTGTTGCATAGCCCCGGACAGTTCTCTCCAGCCCACGACAGGAAGACAACCAATCGATCTCCCAGGAACGATTCAGGATGGTGTACCCCCACCTTCACAAAGTCAGGGCCACGACAGAGTTAGAGAGAGAAAGAAAGAGACAAGAGGGAAAGGGCCGGACCATGGAGACCAATCAGCACTCTGACCATGACCGCGTTGCCCTGACGAATCCGGACAGCAGGGAAGAATGGGGAAGATTTGACCCTCGACTTGCGTTGGGAGTAACGACCACCGTGAAGAGGCGTCCCCGATAATTGTCCACAACACCAGTTGGTCGTGCTGCTTTACCTTTCTTTAATTAACTTTTCTCCCAATTTCTCCAAATTTCTCCCATTAACAGTCAAATTCCCTCATCTTTTCAGATGAGGCTTTTCTCCAAAATTATATCATTGAAAGCTTTTCTCCAAAAAATTTTGTGGTGGGGGTGGAAGCACCAACAACTGTGGTGGCTATGGTGGCTGGAGAATTTTCATTTTATTTCACACCGATATTTAAGCACAGCAGGTTTCAAAAGTTCCAGTCTATAAAGTGAGAATTTAGTTTTCCAGGTACGGTTTGAAGAATTCTCGGAGGATCTCGGCCAGATCGTCATCGCCATAATCCCTCACGATGATGTTGCTTCCGTCGTGTGCCCCTCGGACCATGGCTGAGAGATCTGCACGACAAATGGTCATCCAGGATGCGAGGTTATTGCAAATATAGTATTGTCATTCACTCTTGCCTTCTTTTTAGTCATAATTTCCTAGTACCCTGGTAAGTGGTGAAGTCACATTCCATGATGAGGAACATAAGAAACAGCACTTTTGGTGTTGAATCCTCAAACAAATTTACATTTTATCACCGACACTGGTACGTTGAGCCATTGCAAATAAATTAAGGAAAACATAATTCTGACCAGAGAAATAAAAATTAAATGAACAAATTGTATTGGTTGGGAGTGGTGGGGGGTGGGGGGGGGGGGCGAGAGATAGCACTGTGCATGCATGCACCAGATACGAGGGGTACACTTTGTTTTACTTTTGGTGGCAATTTGAGGAGTTGCTGGATAACATTTTGAACTAGAATGGTGCTCCGTAGAATGCATTTCTCCGCCGGGCTGAATGGTTTGCGTTTTGTATCCCACCGATAGGCCGGATCTGGCTTCGGGCCTGAACCAAAATCTTACCGCCTTATTCTTGTCACCGAACCAACTCGTCCACCAAGTTTTGTCATAACCCGTCCACAACTTTTTGAGATATGGTGCTATGTATCGTTTTTGGCCCTATTTCTCAATGGTAAATAATCATTAAAAAAATTATCGTATCCGGATTTTCACCAAAATCAAATCACTTCATCCTTGTCACACACTCAACATGTCAAATAAATTTCGTCCGGATCAGTATATAACTTTTTGAGAGATCCTGCTCACAAACAGAAAGACAGACAGACGAGGGTGAAAACATATTAACCTTCCGTCGATCTTCGGTGGCAGAAGTAACGAGACGGGGAAACACCCGCTCCCTCTAGGAGTATCCAGGCGGATCAGAGTCATTATTATTACTGTATTAATAATAGGTGGCCACAATCATCCTGAATCATGTTGTGGAATGTCGGCCGAGGCCCTGACCTTTTTTTTCCGACACCCTCACTTTTTCGCCTTTATTCTCTTTTACATTTGTTTTCTCTGCAACTGCTTGAGTGATTGACACCAAACTTTCAACATCGGAGGGGCACCTATGCAAGGAGAATATTTTTTCAAAATCACATGATGACATTGGATGAAAATGCGGCCGGCATTAGAAAGAGTCAGTTTTCTGTAGGCATGGGTTGCAGGGTGTTTCACGAGTCAGGGAATATACGCCCGAGGCCGAGAGCATGTTGCTGTTATTACTTTCATTATTGGAAGTGGCCTTGGAAAGACGCCACGATGGCGTGTAATGACGCCCACACTGCTATGTATACACCATAGTACATATATCAGGAAATTCACGACTTCCACAGAGAGCTCACGTACATTTAGAAGCTGGTTTTGTTAGAAACCACTTGATGCATGTCTCCAAGTTGGTGTTTTGCAACAAAAGTAATAACACAACTGTACAACGTACGCAGGCCAGTCTCTGGTCGGAACAGGCAGAGGATGGGCTTCTTCATCGCAACTGCACGGCCGATCTCGTATCCTACACCCAAGGAGGGCTGGGTGACCTCGGCCACGACCACTGGATGGCACACGGTGCACAATCACACGCAAGCTCTAAACTATACAAGAAACTAGAACGGCACTCTTCGATGTCACAACATTGACCGATATGCCTCCGCCCACATTATTACATCATTATAATACTTTTACCAAGTTTGCTTTAAATCCCTTCAGCTGTTCTCGAGTTATCACATTTTTACCTGACATGACCTCTGACCTTTGACTTCTTGACCCCACAATTTAATCAGTTCATATTTACATCATTATACATACCTGTACCAAGTTTTAATTTAAATCCCTTCAGCTCTAAACAAGTGATCACATTTTTACCTGACATGACCTCTGACCTTTGACTTCTTGACCCCAAAATTTAAATCAGTTAATGTTTACATCATTATACATACCTATACCAAGTTTTAATTTAAATCCCTTCAGCTGTTCACAAGTTATCACATTTTTACCTGACATGACCTCTGACCTTTGACTTCTTGACCCCAAAATTTAATCAGTTCATGTTTACATCATTATACATACCTGTACCAAGTTTTAATTTAAATCCCTTCAGCTGTTCACAAGTTATCACATTTTTACCTGACATGACCTCTGACCTTTGACCTCAGGACCCCAAAATCTAATCAGTTAATCTTTACATCATTATACATACCTGTACCAAGTTTGAATTGGACCACTTTCAGCCATTCTCAGTTATAGACCAATAACAGACTTTGACCTTTGACCTCTTGGCCCCAAATTAGAATCAGTTAATCTTTACATCATTATACATACCTGTCCAAAGTTTGAATTAGATCACTTCAGCCATTCTCAAGTTATAGACCTATTAGGACTTTGACCTTTGACCCCAAAACCTGATCAGTTAATCTTTACATGCTTTAAAAGACCTGGGAAACCATTTTTAAAATTGAGGAAGTCAAGACGGCCTCACCATCAGCTTCCTCCAGCCACTGCACGTCCCTGTCATGGATCTTTTTGTCTCCTAGAAGGGTCCCGATGGCTTCTGCGGAAGAAGAAAATCCTTTGAGCAAGTGACAGACATTGACATCATTAGAGCAATTTCATTCGTCATTTTGTTTCTTGGGTAATTCTTATGTTCTCACCGATTCTTTATGAGGTTCAGGTTCCTTTACGTAAGGTCGATTCAAAATCGAACGAGAGTGAAGTCGATTCCCCGTTTGACCCCTGTGACCTTAAAGGGTTCTAAAGTTGTCAGCATCTGGAAGTGCTGTAACATGCATGGATTGCACACAAATGGCCAATCTGAACCGCTTCCTTCGGACTCGGATGCGATTTTTCTATGATTTTCGGATGTACGTAAACGCACACAGATTTGCTTTATTTAATACTAGCAGAGGTACCCGGCTTTGCACGGGAGTGGGAGGAGGAGGGGAGGGGGAAGAGGAGGGGAGGGGAACGGGGGGGAGGGGGGGGAGGGGGAAGCGGGGGAGGAGGAGGGGAGGGGGAAGAGGAGGGGAGGGGAATGGGGGGGGAGGGGGAAGGGGGGGGAGGGGGGAGGGGAAGGGGGGAGGGAAGGGTGCGGGGGTGCCCAGGGGAAGAAGGGCCCCTCCCCTCCCCCTCCCCCTCCCCCCCTCCCCTCCCCCTTTCCCCCTCCCCCTCCCCCTTCCCCCTCCCCCCCTCCCATCCCCTTCCCCCTCGTTCCCCTCCCCTTCTCTTCCCCCTCCCCTCCTCCTCCCCCTTCACACCAGGGGGGTTGACTCAGCCTGTCATCCCACCGAGGTCGGAAGTCGGAACTCATTGTCGTCAAATAAATGTAGCCTGTATGTTTCACTCTTTGTCACATGCCGTTGGTCCCATGTCAATCGGATGAAGTTGAAAAATTAACGTTACGAAGGTTCTCTGGGACGTACTGATTCCGAATAATGAAGTTGAAAAATTAACGTTCCGAAATACGCTAATTACGCTAACAGAAGCGCTGGAGGGAGCACTGCGCTCCCTCCCTTAGATTCCCTCCCTCTTCTGCTAGCGCTAATTACGCGTAACGCACTAATTTTAAAACCCGAAGTTTTTTTAATTTTAAGGTGTGCTGTAGTCAGAAGCGCTAGAAGCGCTGCGCTCCCTCCCTTCGAATCCCTCTCTCTTCTGCTAGTGCTAATTACTAACTAACGCTAATTTTAAAACCCGAAATTTTTTAAATTTTTATGTCTCCGTGACATTCCTGGGACCATCCCGAGTCGAACAGTACTTTCCGCTCGCAAATCCGTCCACGGGTTCTCGAGATCTTAGAGATCATAGATAGAGGCCAACTCTACTTTATATATATAGATAGTCGGATAGGATAAAGGGGGTAATAAGGTAAAAGGGGAAGAAAGCAAAAAGGATGGTTGGGGAGGATGGTGGTGGTGGGTGGTTCATGTGCAGCCACCTGGCTGCTGGTTGCATCATTTATCTGTGGGCGCGTCTGCTGCTGATGCAATGCCTCTCTATAACCAGTTATCTGGTACTCATTTTGCCACCTTGGAAGGATGGTTTTCAGGCTGAGTCATCCCCACCTGGCGTTAATTCAACGGGATTCAAACTCAGGACCTTAGGATCCCAAGCCCATCACCCTAACCATTCGGCCAACACCAGGTGATGGGAGGATGGTGGGCGGGGTGTAGAAATGAGTGGGAGGAGATAAGAATGAAGGGGGCGGGGCATATGGTAATAGGATTTAAAAAAAATTAGCAACAATATAAATAAGGATCTCTTATTTTGAAACGAATTAGAAGGAAAATATCTAAATATAATTATATTATTTGCAAGATTAAGCCAGCGTACCAACAAGTGAAACATGGCGATTTGAAATGAACTTCAGGCCATCATGACGCACGTTGGGCGGAGTTAACTTTATCGAAATGCAATTTGTTACATTTAAAAAGTAATAGCTTTGTATCTACTATGGATGAGTTGTGTGTGCGTGTGCGTGACATACTTTTTGTGTCTATTAATTACATACGTCTATTAATTAATTACGTATTAAGTACTATTGACATGTACCTTTCAACTCTTACTCTTCGAGAATGGTGAGAGAGATACAGTGAGAGCACGTGTAACAAACCCGCTTCCTGCAACGACACGCTGCCCACCTCCGGGTTCAGCACGCGCCCGTACGTGTTCAGGAGGCGCACGAGCTCCGTGTACTTAACGCGGTGCTGGCGACCCCCACGTATGCTGGCACAGAAGTAAACCACAGGAGCCATGCCTTCGACGGGAATAAAAGAAAAGATTTGGTTTCAACAAAATGTCTGAACTCCGCCTGTTTCTTTCACTTCTATCGGTTTACTTTGGCAAAGCGGACTCGTTTACTGCAAAAAATGTTTTACCTGAGAGTCTGCAAGAGCTCCGTGTGCTTCTTCTTGTTGTGGTTGTTGTTGTTGTTGTTGTTGTCGTTGAGGTATTTTTGAAATCTGCACCCGTTGGTCGGGTCGCTGTCGGACACCACCCACATTCGTTGCTTGACTCCACCCACCATGGCCACTGAGCTCGATAATATGGAAGAACTACCGGCGGATGAGAGTGCGTTTGCTGATGAAGCCATGCGGCCGCCATATTGGGACTCCCCGTCGACCGAAAGTTCCAGAGTAAACAACGTGACCAAACCATCACAGATTAGCAGGTTTTTAAATAAACTGTGATTTAAAAAAAATTATATAGGGCTTTTCCATGTTGTGGGGAGTACCAAGAACATGTTTTTAAATAAACTTTTTATAGGGCTTTTTCATGTTGTGACTTTCAACATGGCGATCGATTAATTCAGTTTTTTTTCAGCAAACCAGTGATCCATGTAGTGAAATTATACTGAAGGTGAAGGTGAACCCGGGAGTGCTCGCTTATCCCACTAAAGGGGCGTCTATAAGACCCGGGACAACCGCGACGCAAGGCCACTCCTGCGACATTTACTGTGACATATAGTCCTGTAGTCTTGAATGGTATTGTAACGAATGTGGAAACGTTACAATGTGAACGTTACAAAAGTATGGTAACATCCTCGTAATGTAAATAATGGTCGCAGCCGTCCTAGTTAATTCCATGAAACTTACACGCAGGTCACGATATATCTTTTAAATAGTGTATTTCCTTATTCCATGTAGGCTAAATATGTGTTTCCCACTAGATTGACTTTGCATTGTATCGAACAAAATAAGCGTAGGCCCTTCCAATTTCCCCAAAACCTCCCTTCCAATTGCCTTCCGCATTTTGGGCGGTTTTCTTCAACCACCATTGGCCACGAGGTAGGGTTGGGGAAGAAAGGCGTGTCTCCACCTCATCATAAGAGGGAAGGAGTGAACCAGCCCTAACAGCCAATCAACACCGCGGTGAGCGACCCGGTAGGCGTGCCCTCGGAGTCGGCGGCTTGATTTCGCTCGAGGTGATAAAAGCGACTGTAAGGGACTGCTTTAAGAGATGACCCTGGGAGATGAGCAAAGAGACTGCACCAAGAGGATCGGTGAGATGCGAAACGCTCCAAGCCAAAGAGGAGAGGTACTCGGCAAGGAAACCAGCTTTGGAGAGACGCGCTGAAAGGAGGGAGACGGCTCCACCCCAAGAAGAGGAGCAGGTGTGCCGAACCAGCGCGTGACGTCTACCGCAGCGGATACACGACGGAGGGTTTCCCGCCAAAACCGCGAGGAATTGCGAGCTGCGGCCTCCCGACTTTGCCTCCCTATCAAGCAATCCACCTCAAGCCCTACCTGCCTGCATTATCCCATGTGTAAGTGTGAACGTCCTGTCCTGCTCGTTGTCTTGGGGCTAAGTAAAAATGAATAGTGTAAGTTAACGATTCGCTGTGTTACTGCTTCTTCCATCCATTGCTTGTGTGTGTATAATAAATCTGTTCTTCCTCCGTATTCTTCTTCTTCTTCTTTTTCATTCTCTTTCGGTCGCTTTAGAGATTTCCCGATTGAATATCTGTGGGGCGATCTGGTCAACGTCGGGTGAAATCGGGTTTTAATCAGGGAGTAACTGTTCGGACGCGGTTAAATACACCACCGCTCGGTCAATATAACATCTAAAGCCGCGTCTGTAACATTTGGTGTCGAGGAGTTGGATTCGGACCTGGGACTAAATTTGTTAGGCCCAAATTTTGGAACACCAATTGTACTATTAGAGTAACAATTGGTGTCGAGGAGTGAAATCGGACCCGAAATCGGACCCGAAGCGCGCTTAACGCGCTCAAAATTACAAGCTGCCGAAATTTATTTTGTTTTATAAAGCAAAACCCGAATTTTGAGATCGCGCCATGGACAATCAAGGCGATCGGATGTCGGTGGGAGAGATAGACAGGGTGGAATCGACCCAGGACCTCGGGGAAATGTAAGTGGGGAAAATGGTGGAGGAGAGTAAAGAAGGTGTGGTTGAGGCGGTATCAGGCGCGCAAAATGGCGCTCTCGCGCACGTGGTTACAGCGGCACCAAATTTTGCCGCGCCCTTTGTACCAACGGTGGAAGACATGCAATTAATTATGGCTGAAATGGAGGCCCTTTTGGACAGGAACAGGGAGCGATTGTTAAACCAAATGGAAGCTGACGGTGAGCGATTGTTAAACCAAATTGAAGCAATAACCAACAGAATGGATGACCGCATGCAAAAATGTGGGGAGACCATGGATCGCATGGTGGGCGAAAGGGTCCCAGGGGTGCACGAGGAGGTAAAGCGGGTCGAAAAGCGCTGGTTGAGCGAAGCGGAGGAAAGCGCGGGTACAATGACGGGGGTAGAAATCGCGACACGGGGTTTGGAAAAGCAGGCGACCGATGAGGTAAACGGAATTTTATTAAAGCCAGCGGTCGTCGAGGTGAGTAAAGAAAAAGCGGAAGTGGGAATTAAAATTGAAGAGATGACGGAGGTAGCCCGGGAATTGCAGGGAGAAATGGAATATGTGCAAAGTCCCTGCTCACATCACGATGCTGTGCTTAACCCGAATGGAAGTTTGCAGGTTTTGGTGCAGGGAGGAAGAAGAACCCCGAAGGTGAGACGTGCTGTATATTGTGCGGGTAGATTTTGTAAAAGGATGTTTAGCGACAAAAGAATTGTCGCGCGCTTGGGATCGAGGAAGCATCCGGGCGTTGGTGAAGGGTCCCGTGTGAGTGGAAATGGCACGCGTGGGAGGAAAAAGTGTGCGTCGGCGAGTGGGTGTGTTATAAAGTGTGGGAGTGAAACCGAGTGCGAGCGAGAATGCACGTCGGGGTGTACGGAGTGTGACACGAATAGTGAGTTGGTGATGGCGCAGGTGCGAGAGGGCACATCGGAGCGCGAGTGTGAAACCGAGTGCGAGCGAGAATGCACGTCGGGGTGTACGGAGAGTGACACGAATAGTGAGTTGGTGATGGCGCAGGTGCGAGAGGGCACATCGGAGCGCGAGTGTGAAACCGAGTGCGAGCGAGAATGCACGTCGGGGTGTACGGAGTGTGACACGAATAGTGAGTTGGTGATGGCGCAGGTGCGAGAGGGCACATCGGAGCGCGAGTGTGAAACCGAGTGCGAGCGAGAATGCACGTCGGGGTGTACGGAGTGTGACACGAATAGTGAGTTGGTGATGGCGCAGGTGCGAGAGGGCACATCGGAGCGCGAGTGTGAAACCGAGTGCGAGCGAGAATGCACGTCGGGGTGTACGAAGTGTGACACGGAGAGTAAGGTGGTGGTGGAACGTGTGCGAGGAAGCACACCTGAGTTGGTCATGGCGCGGGTGTGGGAGAGCCCATGTGATCGCGTTAGTGGGTGGATGCAAGAGTGCACGCCCATGGTGAGTGTTACGGAGGACGTAACGGAGGAGAGGTGTGGACCAAAGTGTGCACGAGAGGTGTGGTGTGTAACAGGGAGAGCGTTGGTGGAATGTACGGACGGCGTTGGAACGCCAGGTTTTGTGAGGGTGAAAGGGGTAGCGTATGCTTGTGAGCATGCAAGTAAAGCATCAACGGTAATCGGGGTAGTGGTTAGGGCGACGGATAGCCGATGCGAGCTCTCGGGGCGCGGTGTGATTTGTTGGATGCAGGGCCCGGCGCGGATCGATGCTGCGTCGCTTCTCTTCAAAGCGTCGTTGCCGATTCGGGCTTGGCCCCGCCCCGCACGGTCGAGTCCGGGCTTTGTCGGGCGAGGCGACCGGTCCGGTTCAAGGGCGAGTGGGAGGAGGCGGAACGGTGCCCCCTCGTGGGGACGGGGTTCCGACCGGGGGAGATTGAGCCATCGGGCCCGGGACCGCAAGGTGCCGCGCCGAGATGGTGCGTGGAGCCTCGGTCCAACCAAACCACCTCCCTTGAACCGAAAGCCGGACGGATTCAACCTGCAGGCAACCAAACCACCCGAATTCATTGCTCGGCTTTACGAAGCCGAGTTTAATGATGTCATGACGCACCGAGGCTAGGATATAGCGGACTGTGATGATGGTGATCGTGATAGTAATAGTGATTTAAAACGAAATTTAGAAAAGTGAGTAGAATTGGCAGTAAATGGAAAATTTTTGAATTGGTTGGAATCTGGACGAACAAAATTGATAGTGAGAGACCCCCGATGTGGAGGGATGGCAAATCCACCATCCCTCACAGGTGGGGCAAATGCGCAATAGTTTATGGGGTGGCTATGACAACCGAGCCAGGGAGGGCTTGGATAATTGTAGGGATCTAGCGAAGATGACATTAGGTAACGTTAAGTTTAGTTAGTGACTGATACCTGTAGTGGGGACGCAGGTAGATTAGTGTGGATTATAATGACGTGGGAGCGCAATAGTTTAAAGGGACGACTGGGAAGCGCAAGTTTCAGAGGGGAGTAGTTAGCTGAGATGATGCCGTGTGTGTGAGGATTGAACAGGTGAGAATGGAACAGGTGTGATTGCACAGGTGTGCAACTGAACAGGTGTGTGGAGCAGTGTATGAGGGAGTAGTGGTGATTGCGTGTTGTGTTGACCAAATGGTCCAGGAAGAAAGGAGGGTGCAGGTGGCACCAGGTGTGAGGGCACAGGTGTGCAACAACAGGTGTATGTGGCTGTGTGGAATAAATGGTAGTGTGGAATATCTGGAGTAGTGGAATGGATGGTCATGGAGTGAGAATGGTGGAAATTGTGGAGTGGAGTGGATGGTGCGAAGGTGTGAATGGGGGAAGAGTGGACCCCCATCACGGATACCCGGGGCGGGTAGTGTAAGTGTTAGGTAGAGGGTACAGGTAAATTGTGGTTGGATATTGGCATCTGTGGTGCGGGTGACAGAATGGTATGTGGATGGGTGCATTAGTGTTGTGGAAATGGCTGGGCGTGTAGCCTGTTAGTGTGTGTAGTTGGTTTGGGCACTCCACCACTGTGAGGATGTCGGCCAGGTGAGGCCGCAGGTGGGCTCTGGGAGCCGGTAGTAGTTGTTGTGGATGGGGCCCGAGGATCCGGAGGACGGACCCGGGTAGCCCAGTGCCAGAGGGCACCATGGGGTGACAGAGCCAGGAGAGGGGCTGTCCCCAGTTAGTTAGGTTAGGGTGAGGAGCTAGGTAAGCTCGGGTGGCAACTACAGTGGTGGAGGTGTGCAGGTGGGTAGACCTGTTGGGAGAGCTAGACGTCGCAGCCCAGAAATTGTGCGAGAGCACCGGGAGATGAATCGGGGGAGTGAGACCCCAAATTGAGAGGCACCACAGTTTGGTCAATGGGAATTGGTTTTTAGAACCCATAGTGTAAGTTGGCCAATGGATTGGCAGGGAGAGACCCCGGGTAGTGTAAAGTGTGTTAAAGTCATTTAGAGGATAGTTAGGATGAAGGATCTCCTCGCACCATCTGCATCCACTCACCTGAGGTGACAGGTACTCCACACCATGCCATGTTTTGATTATTTTTTATGATGCAAATGTTTGGATTGTGAGACGCATCATGACGTGGGTGTGACATTGTGCGTAATTCCATCTCTCCCTCCTTATGAGGATTGATGATGAATTGGTGATGGCACATTTTGAAGTAGAGGGATTGTGGTGACGAATTTGGTATAGGGGAAATATGGGGAAGACGTGACAGTAGTGACGAATTGGTAATGTGTAGATTTTGTACATATGGGGTAAGGGCAAGGGCAAGGGTAGGGTAGGTGACCGGGGGGTGACGTACGGTAGGGACGAGCTTTCTCTATTCGCCCTCCGTACGCAATTCGCCTTGCATTGCCTTATTGACGTGTACCCTTGTGACCTTACCCCTCGCTCAATTGTCTTTCTTTTGTCTCCCACATGACCTGTGCGCCATTGGGTGCCGAGGGGAGCGTGCGTGAGGTGGCCATTGTGCGCCCGAGATTCCCAGAACCAGCATGCATTGCGTTGATGTACCACTTTATGGACCGCTGTTCTGCGGCCAAGTACCACTTGATGGACCCCAGGTTCTGGGGCAGGGCACCTCTGTTGGAGACCGGCCATAGTGGCCAGGGAATCTTGCTTGCGGACCTCGGTAAGGTGGCACCTATGCCAAACAGGTGGACCACCCTTAGTTGGCCCCTGAGGCCCTAAATAAAAATGGACACAAGTTGTGCTTTTTATTATTTCCAACTAGGCCGCATGAAGCCAGAAGACGTCGGGAAGAACATCGGCCCAGCAGAGAAAGAGAAGACCACCACCAGTTGTTTTGTTGTGTTTATTATGAACCATGGTGACTGCGCACCGGGTGGTGCTTTTGGTGCTTTTGGTGCTTTTGGGTGCTTTGGTGGTATTGGTACTGGTGCATCGATGCAATGCGTGCTGTCTCCTCCCTCCCAACAGGAATTTCTTTTTCTTGTTCCCTAAAAAAAAAAAAAAAAAACACAGGTCCTGGGTTGCGTTGTAAATAAGAAATCACGTCATTGTAAATAATGCTCCCCACCGTAAATGTATAGTTTGAGAATAATTCCGTAATTCGGTTAGCTGTGGGCTTGAGTCTGTTAGACAGGGTGCAATGCAATAGGGGGACATACTTATTTGTGTTTTAAGATTGTCACACTCAGGGTCAGGTTAATTGTAGAGGGAATTACACCTACGTGTCACACTAAGTTAAAGTTTAATAGGCCCGAGGACGGGCCTGAAGAAAGGAGGGTGCAGTGTAACGAATGTGGAAACGTTACAATGTGAACGTTACAAAAGTATGGTAACATCCTCGTAATGTAAATAATGGTCGCAGCCGTCCTAGTTAATTCCATGAAACTTACACGCAGGTCACGATATATCTTTTAAATAGTGTATTTCCTTATTCCATGTAGGCTAAATATGTGTTTCCCACTAGATTGACTTTGCATTGTATCGAACAAAATAAGCGTAGGCCCTTCCAATTTCCCCAAAACCTCCCTTCCAATTGCCTTCCGCATTTTGGGCGGTTTTCTTCAACCACCATTGGCCACGAGGTAGGGTTGGGGAAGAAAGGTGTGTCTCCACCTCGTCATAAGAGGGAAGGAGTGAACCAGCCCTAACAGCCAATCAACACCGCGGTGAGCGACCCGGTAGGCGTGCCCTCGGAGTCGGCGGCTTGATTTCGCTCGAGGTGATAAAAGCGACTGTAAGGGACTGCTTTAAGAGATGACCCTGGGAGATGAGCAAAGAGGCTGCACCAAAAGGAGCGGTGAGATGCGAAACGCTCCAAGCCAAAGAGGAGAGGTACTCGGCAAGGAAACCAGCTTTGGAGAGACGCGCTGAAAGGAGGGAGACGGCTCCACCCCAAGAAGAGGAGCAGGTGTGCCGAACCAGCGCGTGACGTCTACCGCAGCGGATACACGACGGAGGGTTTCCCGCCAAAACCGCGAGGAATTGCGAGCTGCGGCCTCCCGACTTTGCCTCCCTATCAAGCAATCCACCTCAAGCCCTACCTGCCTGCATTATCCCCTGTGTAAGTGTGAACGTCCTGTCCTGCTCGTTGTCTTGGGGCTAAGTAAAAATGAATAGTGTAAGTTAACGATTCGCTGTGTTACTGCTTCTTCCATCCATTGCTTGTGTGTGTATAATAAATCTGTTCTTCCTCCGTATTCTTCTTCTTCTTCTTTTTCATTCTCTTTCGGTCGCTTTAGAGATTTCCCGATTGAATATCTGTGGGGCGATCTGGTCAACGTCGGGTGAAATCGGGTTTTAATCGGGGAGTAACTGTTCGGACGCGGTTAAATACACCACCGCTCGGTCAATATAACATCTAAAGCCGCGTCTGTAACAGTATGTACGCACCTATATGCTGGACTTGCTTGCTTTGCCTATTGTTATCGGTCTTTCCCATGTAATACCCCGATTCTGATGTCTATTGCATGAATGTATTTTACAGGATGTTACCACAGATCTAAATGATATTAAACCTACCTACGGGACAAGTCGTGTGTGTGGATGATTTTCACGACAATCCAGTTATATTTAGATCATTGTATGGCACCCAGAAGAAATGGTATGGCCGCCATCTTGGTTTTCTGGTGGGCCTAAGACATCAGACCTGTAGGGGAGGCCTCTGCTGATTATACACTGCCTGGGTTTGTTGCGTGAGATTTCCATTGGCTGTTACAATGAGGGACCCAGAAAACCTAATCAATGTTGAATAAAAATTAATAGTAAGGTTTAATCAAGCCCGTTAGTACGCACGGTATGCGCCTCTAAAAAAAAGAGCGTTATGTTATTTTTAACGGCCCCCCATTGGGGTGAAACAATGTTTCTGGATGGAGTTTTAATGATTGAATGAATCCAATGAATGTTCCATGAACGATGAATGGAATTCTGGTCTCTCCTCATGGAGGCGTGGGTTCGTATCCCGCTTCTGACACCATGCAAGATAAGTGCGTGCTCTCGTGAGATGTCACACGATCCCGTCGTGCGGTCATTCCTGTTGAAAGACATTTGATGCTCCGTCAAATTCGGGGGCTGTTTCTTTGGAAGAAGTTACGAAGGCATCGTTTGAGGTCACCTGGAAAATTGCACGATGCAACCAGCCTCAATATTGGTGAAGATCTTGTTCATCCAGCTGCTCTTACAATGGGCAGGACTGTCTGTGTTGATGAGATTGCCAAGAAGCTTGAATTGGTCCAACTTTCTAACAACATCATCAAACGACGAATTGACAGAATGTCACAAGATATTCTCAAACGAGTTGTTCATGGACTGAAACAGGCAGGAAGACTTGTGAATCACATTGATGAATCTGTGGATATCGAGGACAACCCTCAGCTCATAGTGTTTGTACGGTACAAAACAGATGACGACATTTTTGAATAATTTCTGTTTTGTGAGCCACTTAGCACCACCCCAACTGGTCAAGACATTCTTGAAATGGTCAGTATTTTTTTTTTCAAGCAGCAAAACTTTCACTGGATGGATTTCTCTGCTGCTTGTACTGATCGAGCTCCAGTCATGATGGGCAGTCGGATGTTGTACGTGAGTAAAAGAGGTCAACCCTGAAGTCGTCTTCATTCTTTGCTTCTTGCATCGAGATAACTTGGCGACACAAGAGATTCAACCAAAATCCAAAAGACCCTGAGGATCCAAAAGACCCAAACAACCCCGAGGACCCGCTGACCCAGAGGACCCAAAAGACCCCCAAGGATTCAGAAGAGCCCCAAGGACTCTGACGACCCAAAATACCCCAAAGACCCAAAATACCCCAAAGATCCAAAAGACTGAAAAGACATTGAAGACCCAAAATATCCCAAAGAAATACCCCGAAGACCCAAAAGACCCAAATGACCCCGAGGATACAAAATACCCAGAAGATTTTACAGAAGTTTTACAAAACTTCGCTCTAAAAGACATTATCCAAATTGTGAACTTCATCAAGGCGAGGGCAATCAATTCTCGAGTGTTCCGTGTTATGTGCGAATAAATGGGATGGGAGCACTCGAGCACTCAGGAGTCCACTGGCTTTCTCATAGGAAAAAAGCCTTTGCCTGTTATGTTGCTCTCAGAGACAAAAATCACTCATTGGCTGACCGCTTCAATAATTATTGAAGCTGTTCTGTCACTGTCAAGTCAAGACAGTCACTGCCACTGTCAAGAAGTTCTGTCACTAATTATAATTAGTCTGCCTGGCAAAGCTGTATTCCTCAAATTACATTTTCCAGAACTTGAACAATGAAATGCAGGGGCGAAATTGGACCATTGTTGATAATGGCAAAAAGATCTCTTCATTCTAAAATCAATTGGAAAGACGCTCGGGAGAGAGCATACCTCCGCCAGGCTGAACAGTTTTGTATCCCACTGATAGGCCGGATCTGCATCCGAGCTCCAAAAACGAATTGGCTTGTTCTTGTCGCCCAAACAGCTCATCCACCAAGTTTAGTCTGAATCCGTCCATTACTTTTTGCAATATCTTGCTCACAGAAAGGCAGACAAACAGGGGTGAAACCACAACTTCCATTCACCTTTCGTGGGAAGATATGTCAAAGGGAAAATTTGCAGCATTTCCTGGGCTGAATGAATTTCTTGAAGACGCTGCAGAGGTATCTATCAAAGACCTGGTTGAGATTTTCCAACAACACTTAGCCAGACTTCAAACGGTGATGGATCGATACTTGACACAAAATGGCGATCTTTAGTTGGATGAGAAATCCATTTGAGTTGGACGCCCAAGAAGTTGGGAATTGTGTTGATGGATTCCAGAAAGAACTCTTTAATCTCCAAGGAAAAAAAAAAGTGCCGCGAGGGAAATTTGCTCAAGTTCTTGGTCACAGTTCTGGGAGCAGCAGCGAGCTAAACCTGTTCTGTCTTGTGAGGCAGAAAAAGCTCTGCTTCCGTGACCAACTACAAATCTTTGTGAAGCAAGATTTTCTTGTCTGGTTGTAGGAGGGATTTGGTTGGGGTTAACAAGGGTAGAAACAATCATGGATTTGAATTGGGGACAATCTGAGATGGTGGTGAACCAGTGACTTGAAGACCTGGAGGGAAGAACAAGATTGAAGTCTCTATGTCTCTCCTACTCCTACTCTCTCTCCACTATGTCTCTCCAAAAAGACTGTCTGGACAACCCTCCCATCTACTTTCACAACAATCCTCTCCAAGAAGTTCTGTCACTCAAGCTCTTGGGTCTCACTATCTGCCATGATCTTTCCTGGGAAAACCACATTTCCAACCTTTTTTTTTTTTTTTTTTTTTTGTATACATAATCGAGGCTCGTGAAAGAGCTAACATTTATCACACAAACAAATCATACAGACAAACAAACAAAGTGTATAAAAAGGGGAGCGGTAGACAAGATGGGGAGAGAAGGGGAAGCACATAAACACAACATTTATGAGGGACATCGGGAATGTGTGGGAGGGAGAGGGCTTGGGGGGAGGCGGCGTGGGAAGGGGGGGGGGGGGGTGGGGGGTGGGAGAAGTATAAACACAAGGACACCAAGGACTTCCAGGAAAGAAGTTGGTATTTCAAAAAAGAGGATTTGGGGTGAAATTAGCGGGGGTAGAACAGATCAAGGTTTTGGATGGGGGAAGATAAGAGATGGTGGTGAACAGCTGTTTTAAAGACCTGGAGGGAGGAGTGGGATTGAAGGGAGTGGGGGAGTTTGTTCCAGAAGTGGGAGAAAAGAGGAATTAAAGAGTGAAGGTGAGCAGAGAGTCTTGATTTTGGCAGTTTAACCATAAGAGGGTTGTAGTCAGATCTTGTGCGACCTTTAGGAATATTTGGGGGACAGAGCCCAGAGAGAGCTAGAGGACCAAGGCCGGAGAGGAGTCGGTAGAAGACAGAAAGACCACCAACCTGCCTGCGGTGAGTAAGTGAAAGGCCCTCAGAGGTAGCTTCATCACGGGAGATTCCAATGATTCTGAACGCTTTGGTTTCAACAGCGTGAAGACGAGCTAGGTGTGAGGCAGGAGCACCAGCCCAGAGGGGAGAGCAGCATTCCATTGAGCTGCGGATGAAAGCCTTGTATGTGGTGAGGAGCTCAGGTGTGCCAAGGAAGGACTTCGCACGACGGAGGATGCCCAGTCGGCCACTGGCTTTGGAGGCCAGATTTGAAATGTGGTTTTCCCAGGAAAGATCATGGCAGATAGTGAGACCCAAAAGCTTGAGTGACAGAACTTCTTGGAGAGGATTATTCAGAAAGTGGATGGGAGGGTTGTCCAGTCGGTCTTTTCGGAGAGACATCGTAAGAGAGTGAGATTTGTCAGGATTGAAAGTCATGTTCCACTTCTTTGCCCAGTCAGTGATTTTTTCCAGGTCTGCAGAGAGTGAGGAGGCTGCAGACTGCCGATCGGAGGGATGAGGAATGGAGCGGCAGAGAGTGGAGTCATCAGCAAAGAGATAGAGAGGATTTTCAAGAGAGTTGGAGAGATCATTGATGAAGACCAGAAAAAGCACAGGGCCCAGAACACTGCCTTGGGTAACTCCAGCCTGAACAGGAAGAGGAGATGAGAGAAACCCATTCAGGGCCACACGTTGACTACGACTAGAGAGGAAGTCCGCCAGCCATGCGTGGAGATTTCCATGGATACCAAAGGAGGAGAGTTTGGTGAGCAGAGCGGGGTGCCAGACCGTATCGAAGGCACGTGATATATCAAGGGAGACAGCTCTAATTTCCTGTTTAGCATGAGGACCTCGATCCATTGTTGAGACAGCAGAAGCAGCATGTCCAGAGTAGAGTGACCTGGTCTGAAACCAAATTGATGATGAGAGATCAAGCCATTGGAGAAGAGGAAAGATTTCATATCCGAAGCAACGATGGATTCCATGACTTTGCTGATAATTGGGAGAAGGCTGATTGGTCTGTAGTTACAAGGATCAGTTTTTGCACCCTTTTTGTGTAAAGCGGTGATGTTGGCTGATTTCCAAGCAGATGGCAGTTGACCTTGAGCAAAAGAGAGGGTCAAGAGAACAGAGAGAGGGAGTGAAAGAGCGGAAGAACAGGATTTTAGGACCCGTGGGCTGATGCCGTCAGGTCCAGTTGCAGAATCAGAGTCGAGGGTTGACAGAAACTTTTCCACCTTGTCAGGAGGAAAGGACACAGAGTCCAGGAGCAGCTGGGTACGACTGGGTATGGTGGGTACAGAGAGGGATGGGTTTGGGACACAAGATTTAGAGGCAAACACAGAGTTGAGGCATTCAGCTTTTTCACGTGCGGAGTCAGCTGTGTAGCCGTTTGAGGTAAGGGAGGGGATGAAGGGGGAACAAACACCAGAACCAGATTTGACCAGACGCCACCAGGATTTGGAAGAGGGAGACAGATAAGAGAGTTCGGTCTTGAGAACGGAGAGATATTGTTTCCTGGCTCTCCTGAGGGTGGACACACACTTGTTTCGGGCTTTGTGAATGGAAATGAGATTTCCTTCCGTTGGATTTGCTTTCCAGGAGACGAAGGCAAGTTTTTTCTGGGCAACAGCCTCACCACAAGATTCCGTGTACCATGGACGGTAGGAGGGGTATGACAACTGAAGACGAGATGGGATAAATCTGTGCATGAGAGAGAGCAATTTACTTTGGAAGAATTCCCAGGATGAGTTGATGTCAGAGGTGGTAGAGATGGGAGACCAGTCCAGATGATTGATGGCTGCTTGAAGACCGAGCCAGTTGGCCTGAGTGAAATGCCAGACTCGTCGACGCTGAGGAGGCTCCCTGAGAATGGTCAAAGAGATGTCCACTTTAACAAGCACATGATCAGATGAGCCGATTGGAGCAGAAGAAGAGCAGCGGACATTTTCAGGGAAGTTAGTCATAACCAAGTCCAGAAGAGAAGATGCTCCGTTGACTGAGATCCAGGTCGGGAAATTGACAGATTGTGTCAGCCCCAGTGAGTCGCAGAAGTCCTTTGCTGAGGAGCCATGGCTGGTGAGAGAGGGAACCCACACCCAGCCAACTGACATGGTGACAATTGAAATCACCACATATGAGGAAGAGAGAGTTGGGATGAGTAAATAGAAGTTGGTCCATATTATCAGACAGCGAGATGTAGATGGAGTCATCACTGTTTGGTAGACGGTACAACACACATATGAACAAGAGGTGGGAGCGAAGGGGAAGCCGTAGCCAGAGGTATTCCTGGGGGTGAGGTGGAGAGAGGGCAGTGCAGGGCGAGTGAGAAAGAGTTTTTAAAATAAAGATAGCAACCCCACCTCCAGTACGAGGCTCAGGTCTATCATACCGGAGGAGGGAGTAACCCTGGAGAGATACTAAGGAATCAGAGACATCATGAAGGAGGAAAGTTTCTGTTAAGCAGATCACGTCTGGTTTGTCAGAAGCAACCTGTATGGAGAGATCAGTTAAGTTTGAACGAAGGCCCCGGATGTTTGAGGTCCATACCGTTAATGAAGAGGAAGGGGGGGGGGGCATCAGATACAGAACAGGGGGGGTGGAGGGGTAGGGTAAGATGTGGAAGAGGAGGAAGAGGTAGGGAGAGCTGTTGGAGGTGTGTCAGAGATTTCAGAATAGCTCGGAGAAAGGGAAGGATGGGGCGGACAAAAGGTTTGATGGTGATTGGGTGAGGAACAGTGAGGTGTTATTTGAGGAGGGGGAAGAGCGAGGCAGAAGGTTGGGGAGATGGAGGTGAGAGTTGGAAGGGGGAAGAAGCAGGGAGGACGCTTTGAGGAGGAGGGGTGAGAGGGGGGAAATGGAGAAGAAATGAGGGTGGGGAGATTTGAAGGGGAGGGGCGAGGGGGGAGTTTATGAGGGGAGGGGTTAGGGGGGAGTTTAGGAGGGAAGGGACAAGGGGAGGGATTTGAAAGGGATGGGAGATGGGGGAGATTTGGAGGGGAGGGGTGAGGGGGGAGTCTTTGCGGGGAGGGGCGAGGGGGAGTCTTGGAGGGGAAGGGTGTGGGGGGAGTTTAGGAGGGAAGGGGCAAGGGGGGAGATTTGAAAGGGATGGGTGATGGGGAGGATTTGGAGGGAAGGGGCAAGGGGGAAGTTTTGAAAGGGATGGGTGATGGGGAGGATTTGGAGGGGAGGGGTGAGATTGGATTTTGGAAAGTGTACGATTAATGGGAAACGAACATTTATTGCAAAATGAGTTTCTTGTGACCTTCGAGTCAAAAATACGTTTGAGGCCGCTGGAGGGGGGGGGGGGGGGTGGAGAGCAGTAGAGTTTAGGGAATGTATGAAAGAGGCACTGTAAGAGATGGAATTTTTTTTTGGAATGAATAGATTTGGTGAGCAAGTCGAAAGCAACCTTTTAAAGAAGAAGAAGAAGAAAAAGGTGTTTTAATACACGACAGAATACAGAACTTCAGGGGAAAGTTTAAACATTTTAAAGTTTAACAGTGAAAACTACCTGGGGAAATGTGGGTGAAACATGAAGAACGAAGAACGAACGAACGAATAAGAACAACGAATAAGAACAGAGAAGGAAATTTTTTTTTGTTTGTTTTTTTGTTTTTGAGTTGAGATTTTAAACAAGGACGTATGGGGTGAAAAGACTGGGAAAAACAGAGAACGAAAGTAGTTGGAGCACAATAGATGGACCACTGAGAGAAAAACAAAGCCTCAAGGTCGGACAAGGTACAAGGCCTCAAAAGACACGACACGAATTAACCGACGATATTTCATATAGGTATGAAGATTAACACTGAGAATCTTCCTAGGGACACACAATACGTACACACACCATAAAATAAATAGTTTTGACGAAAATACAAATGGAAACAATTACTTAACTTCGATAGTGTGGAGAGCGTGGACAGCTTCGAAAAAACCAAACTGACCTGAACAATTCCAGCACTCCAAAAAGCTGCCCTCCAAAGCCAGTCGCCGACTGGGCATCCTCCGTCGTGCGAAGTCCTTCCTTGGCACACCTGAGCTTCTCACCACATACAAGGCTTTCATCTGCAGCTCAATGGAATACTGCTCTCCCCTGTGGGCCGGTACTCCTGCCTCACACCTAGCTCGGCTTCACGCTGTTGAAACCAAAGCTTTCAGAATCATTGGAATCTCCCGCGATGAAGCTAACTCTGAGGGCCTTTCATCACTCACCGCAGGCAGGTTGGTGGTCTTTCTGTCTTCTACCGACTCCTCTCTGGCCTAGCCCCCCCCCCCCCCAGCCCTGTCTGTGCTCTGTCCCCAAAATATACCTACAGGTTGCACAAGATCTGCCAGCAACCCTCTTCTGGTGAAACTGCCAAAATCAAGACTCTCTGCTCACCTTCACTCTTTCATTCCTCTTTTCTCCCACCTCTGGAACAAACTCCCCCACTCCCTTCAATCCCACTCCTCCATCCAGGTCTTTAAAACAGCTGTTCACCACCATCTCTTATCTTCCACCATCCAAAACCTTGATCTTTTCTACCCCCATTAATTCACCCCAGATCCATTTTTCTGACATGAAGACTTCTTTCCTGGAAGTGCGAGCAGTGTCCATGTGTTTTTTTTACCTCTCCTCCTCGCTCTCCCCCCCACCCCCCCCCCCACCCCTTCCCATGCCTCTTCCCCCCCAAGCCCTCTCCCTCCCACAGATCTCCTGATGTCCCTGCTCTCAAATGTTGTGCTTGTGTGCTTCCCCCTCTCTCTCCCCATCTTGTCTCCCACTCCCTTTATTATGTTTTATGTGTCCGTTTGTTTTTTTGTCATCAATGTTAGCTCTTACACGAGCCTCGATCTTGTATCAAAAAAAAAGAAAAAAAAAGTGGTTATCAGTGATTCAATGTGCATTCTTGTGTTTCAAGACATTGAATAAAAAATTTTGAACCGGAATTTCTTTAAAGGGAGGTCCTGTTGTTGGCCAATTTCGGGTCGCAGCAAGAAAATGTTGGGAACCACTGCTCTAGACCCTAGCCTAGAGGTATGCAAGCTCGTCTCGAAGCTGTCTAGTTTTGAATCTCGACCCAGCAACAAACTGTCATCCTCATGTTCGGCAGGCAGGTTGATCCGTCACTGTGTGTAGCAGATATAAAGTGAAAAAATAATGAAATAAAGCAGCTTACCTGAATCATGTCCGACTAGCTCTTCCATGAGCCTTGACTATGTATCCAAAAATGAAAAAACCCACGGGGGCACAACTGCACTTCCAAAGGTTCAGAAATCGTATCAAAGATAAACACGGACACCTCATAGAGTTTAGAAATGTATTGGTCAAAATTCGTGTCATAATGCACTGTCAATGGAAACCTGGTAGGCTATTCATCATGAACTAATTTGAAACCAGTCTTGTCTTGCCAACTTGTTATTTTGCTCTTTGGGTAACACTAGTCCATTGAGTTTTCCACGAACCATATTGGTATAATTACTGCTCGTTATTGTTACAAAGAACCGGCGAACGAGACATAATCCGATCTCTACCGAGAAATGTCAACGAAAAGAGCTGTACCCTGCATTGCTTTATTATCAAATATCTGCTGCTGAGGATAGTGCAGCAATATGGTGAAAGGATTGTGCACTTTGAGGTGAAAGCATGAAACTTGGCATGGTAGTATCCACTAGTGCTCTGATCAATATCTGTTAAAGCCCATGTGAATTTATTTCACAGGTGAAAGATGTCTTGATCAGCTACCAAAAGCAGGTTGGCGTACTCAGTTCTCGTCATGGAAAGTATGGGCAATCCACATGAAAATAAGAAATATCCACCTTCTATCTTTTGGTTTGGCAACTTGCATCTGTTGTCGAAAGTATACCCACTGTCGAGCTTAGAAGAGCGAGGCGATCACCCTGAAATGGATCGACTGGTTGTACTCCCTGATGATCCAGTAATTGTGAACATGCTGAAACAAAGCAGAGCATGTAAGTCTTCTACTTGCCTTATGTCAGAAACCAGTTGCAGGAGGCAGAGGGAGTCAATAGGGTCGATGTTGTGTAGGACAACTATATTCCCGACAGCATGAAGGCCACGGCACCCAGCAAACGTACGAAGGGAATACGGTGAAGAGTCGGACCTCGAGTCAAACTGCCTGCTAACTGGGGAGGATTTCTGAAGGTTGAAGCCAACAAAGCGGAGCTGTTCATGTATCCTGCCAAAGAAACAAGTTATAATCAGTGTGATTTTGGATAATCCATCTTGGATCTACGGCAGCTATTTTGGAAACTTCCAAGTGGGCCTTCATTAGATCGGCAAATATAAGTGTGCCAAGTTTCATGTTTTTACCTCAAAGGGCACAATCCCCTCAATCTCACGCACCACATTGCTGTACAAAGATGAGCAATTCCTGCATAAATCAGACATTTAAGCACTGTATATGGCTCATTGTACATATTGTCATTAGCATGTCAGAAGAATGATCCAGGATCAAAGGAAAGGATCAACATTCTATACAAAGGAATGTTAAATCAAAAACACGGAACTTGTGCCAAAATGGAAAAAAGCAGGTCCCCATTCAACAACGACATTTTTTTTACCGTAAGATTAAAAACAGTGCAATTACATTTTATATATGTATATATCTATATGTATATATCTATATCTATATATATATATATATATATATATATATATATATATATATATATATATATATATAGATATATATATATATACATACATATATATATATATACATATCCATATATATATATATATATACATACATATATATATATATATATATATACATACATATATATATATATACATATATATATATATATATATATAAATATATATATATATATATATATATATATATATATATATATATACATACATACACACACACACACACACACACAGGGTGAGCCGGAAATATGGTTATTTTTAACACTCTTGTAAAGGTAATAAAAAGTGGTATTTCAAAACAAATTCTTACAAGAAAGTGTAGCACATAACATGCCATTTATTTGTGGAAAAGAACATCGAGGAGATGCGCACCATTTCATCTGAAACATTCCTCCAATCTTGGACGCCAATTATTCATGACGTTCTGCAACATGGCCACGTCAATATCATCGATTTCACATCTGATGTTTTCCTTATGTTAGTGAAGAGTTTGTGGATGGTTAACATACACTTTGTCCTTTAGATATGACCACAAAAGGAATCACATGCAGTCAAATCGGGTGACCTCGCTGGCCATGGAATATCGCCGTTTCTGGAAATGACATGCTTTGGAAAGAGCGCCCTTACAGTAGTCATGGACACTCTGGTGGTGTGGGAGGTTGCACCATCTTGCTGAAACCACATCATTGGGCTCACGTCTGCAAATCTGTTTAATTATCTGGAGAGGGAGTTAGAAACCATATCGGTATATCGAGCTGCAGTAACAGTGACGGCATTTCCGTTATCAAAGAAGTACGGCCCTATGATGCCGAACGACGAAAGTGCACACCACACTTTGACTTTGGGACTGTGTAATGGTTTCGTGTGCATTTCTCTTGGGTTTTCAGCTGCCCAAAAACGAGTATTTTGCTTGATGACAATGTGCTTCATCAGAAATGAACAAATTGTTAGCAATGTTTTGGTTTTCATTTCCATCCATAAATGAAAGCATTCCCTCCCAAAAATGATTGCGGGCAATCTCATCATCTTGGCTTAATTCCTGGACAGTTTGAATTTAGTCGCGATAAAAGTTTCAATCCTTATGCAATATGCGGCATAGTAACGTGTGAGAAATTATTAAGGCTGATGCATGCTTTTGGCTAGAGCGATGCGGACTTCTCAAAACTGACTCCCTTACACGCTCAATGTTTTGTGCCGTTCTTACTGATTTGGGTGCTCCCTTTCTTACTGATCTTACTGATTTGGGTCTCTTTTAAAGTTGAACCGGTCCTCTCAAACTTCTGAACCCATAACTTGATAGCACGAACAGACGGCACATTTCCATGTTGTTGAACATTGAAATGGAGTTTGAATAGACGTTGTGCAGCAGTTGCACGATCATTATTCTTGTAAAAAGCTTTGATAGCGAAAGCGCGTTCTTCACCCGACCAGTTCCACATGGTCACTCAAGTGTTTTGCCTGCAAAAAATAAAACGAAACCAGTTAAAAAAAAAAAAAAAAAAATGCATGTTATGGACTTTATTCATTATCATGAATGAATTTATTTTGAAATACAATTTTTTATTTCCTTCACACGAATTTCCAAAATGACCACATTTCTGGCTCACCCTGTATATATACAGGCTTGGCATTTAATATGGAATTTTTTTTTTGTGGGGGTGAACTTACTTTTCAAGATGACTTAGAACCAAAAGTTCATTGGAATTATGTTGAAATTATTCTAGATTTTGTTAATGTGACCTTTAAAAGAAACAAAAACCACATTTGACATTTCGAAGCAAATAAATTGATCCTTGAAAGTGATGTAAACCGATATCGAACTCAATTCACGGACAGTACTGTGTTAAACTTCTGTGCGTTTTCCAGAAGTATCTCTTTATTTTGCACATTAGCCAAAAAAATTTTCAACAAAAACAAAAGCTAAATTATGACTGGGATTACGGACAGTAAAATTACAGTTCAGTACTTCGTGTAACGCCCACGAGCATTCAGGAGAGCACGTACACATTGAGGCATGCTGTTCACGAGATTTGCCAAGGTTTGGACAGGAATCGCTTGCCATGCAGTGTCAATAGCCTGCTGCAATTCACGCACAGAGGCAGGCTGCTGGTCCAAGTTGTCGATTTGATGCGTTAGTTCTGCCCACAAGTTCTCGATCGGATTCATATCCGGGGACATGGCAGGCCACTCCATATGCTCTACACCACGGTCAGCAAGAAAGTGTTGGATCATGCGAGCATGATGAGGCCGTGCATTGTCATCTTGGAAGACAAAGTTTCCTCGAAAGGCTGCACGAACAAATGGAAGCAATGTTTCTTCCAGAATGGCCCTGTGCTTTGAACTGGTTCAGGTTTCCATTCAGAACAACCTGGTCAGTTTTGCCCCCTGCATGAATAGCAGCCCAAACGGTCACCCCACCACCTCCAGCTTGGACTCTTGGCACTATACAATCTTCGTTGTAGGCTTCATGCACTTGTCTGCGCACTCGGACGCGGCCATATTGACGATAGACCAGAAATCTAGACTTGTCACTGAAGATCACGTGATTCCAGTGTCCTGGCTGCCATTGACGGTGCTCTCTGGCCCACTGCAATCGGTGCTGGCGGTGTTGTCTGGTCAGACGTGGCTTTCTCAGGGGACGCCTGGCACGATGGCCTGCTTGAACCAGTCGTTGGTTGACTCGCCTTCTGGATACAGGCACATTTGTCAGTTGCTACCACTCAGCCCTAAGCCGATTAGCTGACTTGGTATGGCCATTGCGGACTAACCGGTGCAGCTGGCGATCATCCCTCCTTGTGGTTCTGTGGGGACGTCCTGACCTCGGTATTGGAGTAGGGACACCCCTCTGAGCATTTCGTTTCAGGATCTTTGACACCTGACCTTGAGTGATGCCATACTGCCGAGCAATAGCATGCTGTTTCATGCCGGAATTTCGTAAAGCCACCACTAAATGACAAACAGCATTGTCGAGTTGACGGACCATCTCCAGGGGAAGCGGCAATAACTTTTGTAGACGTGCAGCAGTTGTTCTCCACGAATACAGAACGCAACAACCCTTATATACCCGATTGTGAAGCCAATCGTGAAATGTACCTGTCCGTACATTTTGTCACGCCACCTGTGATATAATCCTGTTATTGACTTCTTGCTGTGACAAACAATCAGTGACATGGTTCTTTTAACAAAGAAATCACCGAAGCGTAAAAGAAACTTACCAGATTGATATACCGAGTTCAGAAAGTAAACCCAAGTCAAGAAAAAAAAAAAATTCCATATTAAATGCCAAGGCTGTATATATATGTATGTGTGTGTTATCCAAAAATACATCATTATTGTGAATGAAAATAACTCCGCTTATAAATAACAACATTAGGTATTATTAAGCAAAGGAGTATTATTTAATAATAGATACATTTATTTCATACTCCCGTTAGGATAAGATTTTAAGTGCAAACATCTAGTGAAACAACTCCAAAGAGCTGTCTCGATCGATCTTCCCATCATCGTTTTAAAATGTCAGAAGCATCTCGACCGCCCTGCTTGTCCCACAGCACCGAGCAGTTGAAGCAAACTTTAGGCCTTCAATTTGGTCGCTCCACTGCTTGAAATAGAAGGGCAAAAGGGCAGTGTTTTTGGTATGTGGGGGGTGAAGGGAGAGGGGGAAGAGTAGTTGATGGAGCCCCATCCCCTCATTTTCTAGATGAGTTATCTTGGGCCTTAGCTCAAGGAAGGCACCCTCGACATGATTCGATTTTCATTGACTCCGTTTCTCGTCTTCACGGCATTCACACGACTGTTCCGCTTGGAGAATTTCCAGGAGGAGAGAGTGTGTTCACGACCTGAAAGGATATGGATTGGATGATAGGAAGCAGTGTTGGTAAGTGTGGTACCACCTGATACTTTGTGGCTAAAAATCCAGCACAGGCTAAAATCAGAAGATTAAACCTGTAGCACAGGAGCATTCGTTTAAACCTAGCAACAAAATGTTGAAAGTTGATTTCGTTTTCAGGAAAGTTGTTTTGTTGTCTATCTAATACCATGGAGCAAAGCAAAGTCCCCAAACATCCCACTTGAGGAAAACTCAGAAACCAAGATGGCCACCATTGCAATTCACGAATATCAGGAAAACACAAAAAGTCACAACTTTGTTATTAATGTCATAGGAAGATGACAATAATAACAGAACAATGATGAGACAAAATATCACTCTTTTACCCATATTTGTACTTGCACGAATAACACAAATAAATTTTACAAAACGTAGTCGCTTCTCATGCTTTGGGTAATAGGTTATAGCTACTTTTCTTCAAGCAATTCATTCGGTGTGAAGCTCTCTCTGTCATCGGTTTGTGGCAAACCTTGTGCCACTACAGGTTAATGCCACGACAGATCCTACCAGTACTGGTAGACCATGACATGAGATATGCACACTTGACTCGAAGCTGTCTAGCCTGGGTTTGAATGTCGACTGGTGTTTTCAGGTGTGGCGTGTGCCGTCTCTTGGATATACGTTAAATGGGTGTTCCATCTGCCTGCACCATGAACAAATTACAAATTCCTGCAGAGATTACACCAGAGACACAGTTGCGTGTCAGGGCACTGGATCAGAAACACAGCTGTGTCCCCAGCAAATGATGCTACAGTACCTGCAGCCATGTACTGCATACGAAAGACAAAGTAGATTATCATTACAATTTCCTCTCATCTTTGTATGAATAAACACAAGTATTTCACACCATTATTCGGTAAGTTTCTTCTACTATCCTTTAACTGATTACATCTTTGGGAATTCCACCCCAACCATCCTCCCTGAAATATGAACATCCATTTATTTTAAACACCAGAGCAACTAATGCACTACTTCTTCACTTCACTGGTACAATGCCTTCTGTGGGTTAGGGCAGGGATTTGTAATTTGCTCATGGTGCCGCCGATAGCTCGCCTACTCTTCGTGAAGTACACTGTGGGATCTTTAACATCTACCAATTAATACCGGCAGACGGGACACCCAGTTTAACGCCCACCCGAGGGACGGCACACACATTGATGAATCACCCTGCCTGTGAACGGGATGACAGTTTATAGCTGGGCCGAGATTCTAACCCAGCCTAGACAACTTGGAGGTGAGTGTGCATACCTCTAGGTCTAGACCATCCTGATAGCCAATTAATCAACTGATTCCATCCATACAGATCTCCTTAACCTGCCCTCAGTGAAGAAGACATTCAGAACATTGGGGAGCTTGCTGAGCCGCTAGCAGCACCGTACAGGGTCGTACAACATTTCTGCCTAACGCCACCACTTGTAAAGGTGAGATTCTGAGCTCCTTCCTGCACAGATAAAATGACCTTAGTGGCCCTTAGCCTCGAAAAGCAAAAGTAGATATTTGACCAATCAAACTGCAGCAACTTGCTGATGTTGGAAATACCCAGATGCCCTAAAAACCCTCTGACGCCCAAGCAAAGGAACACTGTAACTATGGCTTTACTGTTTACATAGTTTAATGTGACAGCACCGCCAATGATAACAATCACTTTGCTTTAGATTCAGTTCCGGATGTTTTAACCATCAAGTTTTCTTCATCAGGGACTATGTGGGCAATAAGTAACAGTTTGCCCATATTATGCTGGGCGAAGATCCCTCAGGGGTTGAAACGTCAGACCTGAGCTTTACCCCAATGTGCTTGCCGTAGTTACATAGTTAGCCAGTTAAAGCACAGCAAAGGACCTTTCGTCCCATCTCGCCCGTGCTGAGTCCCCTGCCAGCTTTCTGGATACCAAGCAGCGCTCTCAAAGCTTTGTGGTACGTGGTGGTGGCGAGGGCATGAGATGGCTGGGGGAGGAGTATTTGGGGGGAGGAATTGGTAGAACTATAACAGCACTCAATAGCCACCAATAGGCCGGATACAGATTCAGATCTTCACCGAAATGGAATCAATTCATCCTTGCCACACCTAGCCTGTCCACCAAGTTTCATCCGAATCTGTCCATAATGTTTTGAAATATTCTCCTCACAGACAGACAGACAGACAGACAGAAGTGAAAACGTAACCTCTGTCCACCTTTGGTGGAGGAGGTAATGAAGGAGATGAGTGGAGGGAGGGCAGGGGGAGTTAATGATAATGAGAAGGGGAAGGAGAATGTTGAGGATAGGGGAAGGGTGAGGAGAAACATAGCAGATAAGACCACCCCCTCGAGAACACAGGGAAAAGTTGGTGGTGCTTTCACGTTGAAGTAAAAACGTTCCAAAATGCAATTTGTTAAGTAAGATAGAGGCACTGTTGTCGTGTGAAATGCAGTGTTAAGTATACTCACCGATCGACCAGGACGCACCCAAGTGCAGATGAAACCCTCTTGGCAAGCAGTAACTACGCAGTCCTCCAGAAACTGAAGCACCGTGAGACGCTCACGTGCAATCTTTTTGCACACCAAGGGTTCTAAAAGAGGCACCTCATCAATGTGTGGACACGCAGGGCTCCCGAGCAGTCTTGAAGAATCAGATCGGCTCTTGGACAACGAGAGTATTTGCCGCTGTGATGACGATGATGTTTGTGTACGTTCACTACTTTTGCTGGAGGCACGTCCGATGCTGCAGTTGCGCTTGTGCTCTTTCTCACTATGACGTTCCCTGGTGTGGTCCTGGAGTGTCATTGTGGCAAAGTGACCAACTCCTATTGCTAGGCCACCATCCTTTAACCCCTTTGTTCGGCCTGAGATGACCGAATGAGGCAGCGAGTTTGAGCGTGGCAGAAAGTTTACAGGTGAAGAATTGGTGAAGATGGGTGACGTAGAATAAGTGATGTTCGTCTGGGTACGGGCATGTGACAGCGGTTGGTGGGGAAAGAGCACATCTTCCGTTAAGTCCCAGAGACACAGTTGCGTGTCATGGCCCACCGAACCAAAGCGGTAGGTGACAGAGAGGGAACAATCGTCTGCTTGTTGCGAGAGTCGTGACAGCGTGCTGTTGGCTCGGCTTTGCCGGCACATCACACCCTCTCTTCCAAATTCCTCGTCACTGCCACTGAAGTCCAGTGGCTCCATATCCTTGATGCTTGTAGTGTAAGGGTCAAAGGCCACCACGCTCACCCATGACCGGTGACCATGTCCACGGGCTACTACTCGCCTCTCAACAAATGACCACACCGTCACAAGATCATCCTCACCGCCCGTTGCGATGTAGCATCCGTCTGGGCTCCAGCACACGCACAGGAGACCCCCGAAGTAGCTGCGCATCGAGCCATAAAGTTCCATGTGCTCAAAATGAAAGACACGGAGAAACCCATCTTGGCTAGCACAAGCAAGGTAAGTGCTATCTGGGGAGAATGCAAACTCATTTATGGCTCCACTACCCACTGCCCAGCGTAGCAGTGGATTTCGTACTGATTTGCTTTTGCTCGTGTAAATGGTAAAGGTTTCGCCGTGCTTCAGCTGTGTGTAGCCAGGTGCCACGGAGCCGCACGCCAGCTCTTCGTTATACAGGTACATCTGCCCGCTGGCGTGAGACACCAAGAAAAGGCTTTCACTAGCAGGAAGCCACTTGATGCATGTCACCCGTGTCTTATCAATCAGCCTCTGTGACAAAAACATGCGAAAGATGGAATAAAAGCAATGCAGGGAAGGCACGAGCGATAGGGAATGCAACACATTTGAAGTCGTTAGGCAATATCAACAGTGCAAAACCAACTCGTTGTTGGCCCTGTGGTTCAAGGCCATCGGTATGAATTCCAAGTTACTCTCATCATTTCATCATAATGCATTTGCTTCCGAGCTCTCTAATCTCGGTTTGGTTTTTGATCTGACTGCAAAATGGCATGTTAGTGATTCACAGGAAGAGCGTTGAATCACTGAGTGAGCTGTTGCTCGGATTGTCATTGAGCTTGCTATCCGTCTGCGAGTATTAGCTGGTGTACGTTAGAGATCTTATGGCGTCTCAATGAAGAGCCCTTATGTGCAGGAGAACTGCATCAGCAGTACAGACAGGCCTCAGTGATGATGTAACGAGCAGGGCGAATCTTTAATTGAATCCCAGTCCAATAAGCATTTAGCAATGTCGACATTTTGGCATCTTATGGAGACCTTTTTTATTTTAAATAAACACGCTTACCCTATTTGCTGGTCCTTAGCTCTTTAATTTGGCCTCTACATCACGTCGAGTAATAGTGACCCGACGGGAAACCAATTTCAATCGACTCAGGGATGTCAAATCAAAATATCTATATCACAATATCCAATCAGTTTTTAGCATGCTTGCCTTTGTAGTGGTTGATTCGAGGTTTGATATCTGCAACATCAAACTAAAATTGTCAGGCCTGCAAATGGGTGATGCATTGAGGAGTACACCGTTCGGAGGAGACATGAAGGCGTTTCGAGTTGTCTGTAAGAATGGCCGTGGTAACAAACCCATGGCATATTTTTTAGAAAGGAGAAGCTTTTGAGTCAGTATAACATCTGCCCAGACTCTGTGAGACAACCTTGCAAGTGAAGTACATAAAGGAATATAATACATACTAGCAGGAGGACCCGGCGTTGCCTAGTGATGTTCTAATCCTGTTGGCATCTTGAATAAATACATTTGAAATTCCATTTTTTTGTGGGTGCCTAAAACACTTCCCTATGCACACTAAGGAAAAATGTACATTTAATATTATGATATCACACACACACACACACACACACACACACACACACACACTAACCTGAGATAATTTATTATTACCTTTCACATAGCTACAAATTCTCAGGCACCATAGAGAGATTTTCAAAATCCCCCCCAAAAAATCGAACTTAATTTTTTTTTTTTTTTTCAAAATATTTCTTTTTTTTGCCTAAAACACTCCCGGCACTCAGTGAAGAACCTCTGAAAGTTTGACGAAGACCGTTCAGCCATCTCTGAGAAAGATGGCGACACACAGATAGACAGACAGACAGACAGACAAACGACTCTTTTATAGTAGATATTCATGGAATGGATACTGGTGAATGTGCACTTGATGTTTCTTGGTTACGTTTTGCTGATCTATAAATATGGTGCCATTCATGAAGAAGAAGATGTACCACCAAACTCGACAGCTTCCGGAAGAGGTTTATTTGTTATGTCGAAAAGTGTGAAGAGGTTTATTTGTATTTCTTTTATTTAATGGAAGAGGTCAATTTGTATTTAAATGTCTGGTAATTGCTTTGTATTCATTCTTACGTATGTATACTTGAATATACCTGTCATTAATCAAAAAGGTTTACGCAGTATAGAGCGATTTTAAAAGGGGGAAATCCCCCAAAGAAATCTAAGTTTTTTTCTTCAAAATTTCCATTTTTTTCTTTGCCCAAAACACTCCCCAGCACTCACAGATGAACCTCTGAAAGTTTAACAAAGATCCGTTCAGCCATCTCTGAGAAAGATGGCGACAGACAGACAGACAAATGGCTCTCTTATAGTATAGGTTAGAGTAGTAGCAGGGTGGCTAAGCAAAATTATTGTGCACTTCTGACAAAAGCATGAAACTTGGCACAAACCTTCCTTGGGGTCCAATGAACAATCCTAGAAGGGGTGCCCAAAAATCCGAACATGTTAATGACGTCACTTAGGCCATGCCCCTTTTTATATATTATGTAACTATGTCATAATAATAAGTTCATATAAACATGTCAAGTTTAGTATCAAATTAAAGCTCATGACATGTACATTGCCATAAAGATACTTAAAATGTATTCCTTTTCTTCAGAGGGTATCTATAGGTCACTAAAGGTCACTTAAGGTCATGCGGAAGGGTATGTCAATCTAAACATACTACGTTTGGTATCAAAATTCAGCTAATGGCATGCACAATGTGATTATAAGAACAAAAATATTGTATCAACTGCAAGGAGAAGCAAGGACATAATATCATTGTTTTGAGTGCAGGAAGGTCGTATCTGCAATAGCTGTTTTGTGTTATATTTTTTGAAATATGTGTGTAAGAAAGAATCCATAAACCATTAGCAAGTGTTGCAATTTGCACAAGACAATGACCCTTGACATGGTTCCATTACCGCTGACCAAAAACATAGAAAAAGTAAAGTGACAAAAGGCAGCTATTTACTTATGACGTTCTTGCATGCACATGACGATATCGTATAGTCATTTCAGTAGGTACGTTACCAACTTTTTCTTCTATGATATTCCTTATCTGGAAACGTACATACTTATAATGGCACTACAACAATGCCTGAAAGTCACTTGATGGACCTACAAGTTCCACGACATGGATAACAAAGACCTGTGCAAGAAAGTCCTGCTGAGTGACACTTGCAGTTCGCCGAGCATAATGGCAGCTTTTTTCAGCCACACTTTAGCAGTTCTCTGCAGGCCTTGGATACTTCAGGCAGTAGGGTCCAGACTGGCTTCCAGGTGCTGTCAGTTATAGTCCAACCAAAGCCCTTTGGGGCTGGAGCATTCTGTTGTGGCTGTAGACTGGTGGGCCAAAGGCCAAAGAGGCCTTTGCGTAGAATGGGAGGGCAGACCAAGCCCTCTTCCTCAGAGCGCTTGCAGACAGCACTTGCCAGCTGACTTTCTATGTCAATCACCCTATCAAAGCTAACACTAATAAATTGTCTGTATAAGGCATTCACCATTTTCTTACTTCTGGTAAGTGTATGGGTGCTCAGTCCTACATAGAGTAGAGTTCGCCGAGCAATCAGCTGGAAAACTACCTGTGAAGTTGAAAGAGTTCCATTCGGCGCATTCTCTTCGAATCAGCTTTGCCACATTAGCCATTGACAAAACCTCTGCTTCAAAATCACGGATGCTTTCGACGATTTCCATGGAGCGCATGCAGGTCAGAGTTTAAAGATGAAGGTGCCATCCTCTACACAACTTTCAATGTAGGATACCAGTTCTGCAAATGCTTGGCCTTCAAGTACTTTTTGTTCATTGCAGGTACTCTCTGTACTAGCTAATTGGACGCTTCTGTAGCGGTTTCTGTAAGCTGTCAGACACTCGAAATGATACCTGGCTTCAATTGCCACTACGTCGCCTTCAGAAATCCTAGTCAGAAGTGTTGTATCATTGAGTTCCCTTGCCATCGTCCTTAAATTTTGGTCCATGTTCATAGTAGCACATTCATGCAGTTTGCCTGTTATCTCTGAGCAAAAAATGCACGAGCCTTGACTGGTATTCCCAGTTGATTTGCGCTTCGATTTCCTTTCTCCTTGGTCTTCCTGTTGTTGACCAACATCTTCCCGACGCCTTTTTTCCAACCTGTCTTTTGCTCTTCGCAACTTGGAAAGAGTAAACTTGAGATGGTACGCCTTATGCCATTTGGCATGATTTTGAAAGAATTGTTCAGCTGTTCCTTCTCCCTTGAAATCAATCTCCACAGGTAGGGCTTGAATTTCTCTGAAGTCTTCAACAAACTTTTAAAAAGTTGAGTCGACTTGCAGTCCACTAATTTGAAGGCTGTCTGCAAGACATTTCCAAGGGCCTGTACCTTCTTGGCAGATCACACAGGATTCCCAGTCCATTTTGTACTTGGTAGAAAAGAGTGTATTGATTATTACAAATGTGATATGATCTGGTTTACTCGGGCCAAAGGTGGCAATTTCGAAAATTTAGTTAATAAATATAATATATGTTGTTAATGTTCTTCACAAACAAACAAACAAAAAAAACCCCCATAAATGCACGATGGGCTGCCTGAGTTTTGCCTGAGTTTTTGCCTGAGCAAAAGGCCTGCCTGCCTGAGCAAAAGGCCTGCCTGCCTGAGCAAAAGGCCTGCCTGCCTGAGCAAAAGGCCTGCCTGCCTGAGCAAAAGGCCTGCAAAAGGCCTGCCTTTTTGCCTGCCTGCCTGAGTTTTGTTTTTTAGGGCTAGCTTTTAGGCCTAGCATTCGTCTTGCAAACCAGACAGGAAAATCTCTCATTTTAACAGATTACGCTCAACATTATTATTTACTACGTGTAACATCACTTGAATCACCAAAATACCAAGTCAGCATTGTCAAAACTATCTTCACAAGCATTGAAATCAATCTCAGATTTGTTCGCGTATAAGTACCCGTTATCCACTCTTGGTACTGACATTTTCGCTTGATTTGCGTTTAATTTAGCAACTAAACGCGTTTTCGCGGCAACCCAAAAATGCACTCATGTTTAATTAAAGAAAAAAATGGACGATATGGCAAAATATGTTTTAAAAGGGGGCGTGGCCTATGACGTCATTAAGCTGGTCGGATTTTTTGCCACCCCTTCTGAAATTGTTCTTCACATCCCAAAGTCGGTTTGTGCCAAGTTTGGCAACTCTGCTATAGAGCGGTTCTACATTGGCATGATGGGCCAAATAGCTTCTTCCTTTGCCGGTTTCCTTGTGTTCTCATTTACAGGAGAACCTCGGCTAGCCTAGGTGGAGCTATTTGCGGTATGCACTTGCCTGGCAAAATTATTTTTCTTATCAACTGATATAACAGCTACATAGCTTAGTGCACATAGCTATTTATTATAGGACTTTGTGAAAACGACTTGCACTGCATAACTATTCCTTAGCAGTGATCTTACTGAGTATTCAGCAGTATGTGCATCAATGGTGGCTTTCTCAGCATTAATGTGTGCCACCACACTCACTTCTGAGGTGTCAAGCCTGGGTTTGACCGCCATCTTGGTGTTTCGCAGGCAGGGCGATCCATCAATGTGTGTCCCATAAATTCATCAATGGACGTCAAACTTGGCATCCTGAATGCCAGCATTAGTCGGTGGACGATAAAGATCCTCCTGAAGAGTAGGTGGGTTACCACCACACCACGAACAAATTCCAAATTCCTGCTCTAACCTATGAGGGGACACTGCATCAGTGGCACAGCTGCACCACCAGCAAATGATGCTACCCACAGCCACATGCTGCTTACAAAAGAAGAGGAAGAAGAATATCTGCCAACACTTTTCTACACGTGCAAAAAAGTTCGCTGTGCTAAACTGGTTCGGCGAATTGTTCAGCTAAACGAGGTTTTAATGCACATATCGATCGTACTACTTACTATACGTCCCTTTTCCTGCTTGAAAAAGCCTGGTGTTGGCTTAGCGGTTAGGGTGCTGGCTTGAGATCCTGGGTTCGAATCCCGGTTGATCGCTGAATTACCGCAAGGGGGTTTGACTCAGCCTGTCATTTTTCCGAGGTCGACAAATTGAGTACCAGTTCACTGGTAATTCCCTGTGTGTCGCAAGAGGCGACTAACAGGGTTGGTGGCAGGAAGGGCATCCGGCCATAAAACATTGCTCCAAAAAGGGGACCAGGGTGCCCAAAAAAGGCCAACCCCTGCTCTGCGGGGAAAAAATGGCCTCTAAAGGCGGTTCTTTTTCTTGCTTGGAACCACTTGAAAAGAACCGATTCGGTTAAACTGACCTCCTCATTGAAGAGTTTGCTGTTCTCCTTCCTCACAGGATCGACAAGCTGCACCTGGCCGGTGGTGAATCCCACAAGGAGGAAGACGCTCTCTGGACCCGCTGCCAACTGGTTGATGTCGTGACACGTGGGCTGCGTACCCTTGTATATCCGTTTATCGATGGGCTTGTTGAGATCCACTGCCTGTCCATGACAAATCACATTTCAAATTCAGGCATGTACACATGGAAGATCAAACAGGATCATAGAACCAGGTACCTCCTCTTATTATGCAGAGCATCACTCTGCCTTGTAGGATCTTTATGTCTGCATGTGTAATCCGAACCCCTTGTCTCTACCATACAAGTGCAGGTGTGTGTGTTTGTGTGTTTCTATTTTAGTGAGAGATTTTGCTGCAGCGTTCTCTTCTCAGAGGTAGCATTGAATTCTCTATCTCAAATTGCCCTGAGGGCATCAAGAGTCAACCATAGCATGGACTTTTCCAGTAATGTAGACCAGACCACACCAGGAAAAAACAGAGGCAGACTGTCCTCTTCCCGAAGGTAATGAGCCAGCTCGTTGTGCCACCGTAATTCATTTTCATTCTCATTCTCTCATTCTCATTCTCTCATTCTCATTCTCTCATTCTCTCTCTCTCTCTCTCTCTCTCTCTCTCTCTCTCTCTCTCTCTCTCTCTCTCTCTCTCTCTCTCTCTCTCTCTCTCTCTCTCTCTCTCTCTCTCTCTCTCTCTCTCTCTCTCTCTCTCTCTCTCTCTCTCTCTCTCTCTCTCTCTCTCTCTCTCTCTCTCTCTCTCTCTCTCTCTCTCTCTCTCTCTCTCTCTCTCTCTCTCTCCAAATACAAATAATTTCTCACATTTCAGCTGGATTTGAATTCACATGCTTTGGATGTCAGATTCATGCCACTTCCATATATGTGGTTTGGAGTGTTTGGGTATAAGTGAGTTGCATGTTTAGTTATGTTTGTGTATCTTTGCATGGAGTATACATGTATGCGTTTTAATGTAATTAGCCCGTCCCCATGCAGCGGAGACGGGGTTTTGCAATCACTTCTGTGTGTGTCCGTCTGTCTGTCTGTCTGGGCCGTAACTTTTTTTTAAAAACCATTTCAGCTTTTGTCATCAAACTTTCAACAAAGCTTTATAATGAGAATATGGAGAAGAGAAATTAAAATTTTGGTCAAAATGTCAAAGGTCAGCATCACATAAAACCACCAATTTTCATCCAAATGACCTGAAATTTTAATAATTTGCATAGTGGGTCACTGAATTGGTTCACCAATCAAAATCTAGAAGTCGATTGCTTTATTTTAAGATCAAAAGGTCAAAAGTCAGCATCACATAAAATCGCCAATTTTCATCCAAATGACCTGAAATTTTAAGAATTTGCATAGTGGATCACTGAATTATTGGTTCACCAATCAAAATCTAGAAGCTGATCGTTTTGTCATTTTAAGATCAAAAGGTCAAAGGTTGCTTTTTTGCATATTGCTTTTGAGGTCAAAAGGTCAAGGTCGCCTAAAATCGTCAATTATTTTGTATTTTTTCGCTGTTTTCATCATGTTTAGTATATGGAAGAAGAAAAAAAACTGAATACAAAGCGGATCTGGACGGGCTTTGCATTTTCAGATGCTTTCTAGTTTCATGTTGATTTTGTGGGATAAATATCAGAATGCACTGCAGCACTAAACGGATAGTAAAATGCAAAGGTTTACCAAACCACTTGCAGTTAGGCCTGCACAAGCACAGCTAGAATTTAAGTCGAAGTAACACCTGATCCATCACATTTCCTCCAATGCATTGCGCACACCACGGTTTACAAAGGTTACAAAAAGCACAACAGATTCCACCAAGACATGATTACACCGTAACATAGTAGATTTTTTTCATGGTGGAAAAACACGGTAATTGGGCAATCTTCTATTGCTCTCAGATCTGACTGTTTTCCACTACCCAGACTCAAATCCTGATACGGTGGGGATGGCAAAGTGGCGTATTAATTATTTCATGCCAAGGTTCATGGTCCCTTATTCCCTCAGCATCCTGTATGCTCATTACAGAAGTGCCCACTGATGGTTATTTCGATAGAAAACCTGCGTGTGTGCACAACATACACTGGCAAAACACACACCCAACTAAGGGTGTTGATCGCTATTGACAAGGGGGGAAAATTAGCTGGGTCGGGATTCAAACTTACGCTAGACAGCTTAAAGGTGAGTGTGCGTTACGAATGGGGGTTATGCCTTGAATAAATGTCACAATTGAGTCACAAGAATGTCAGGGGCAATATCACACATCACACTTAAAGCTAAGGCCAGGAGAAATGACATGAGGCCCCAAGACATAAGCTAAAAACAATCCATGTACAGTCCACAAACCTTTATGGCTAGAAACATCGGACAACCCATTAACACATCATTCATGAGTAGCGACTCTTTTGAGTGCCCTACCTAGAACTAAGAGGCCTAACAAGTTGAAATGGCTCAGATCTGATGGTATGTGGGGAATGCGATAAGCATAGAATGCATCAAGGACGTCGGGTTTGCTTCAAATTTCTTTCAGTTTAGTGTTAAACAGCAGTAACCAGTTAAAAAAGGTAATCAAAACATTGGAAACAAGCGTTACGCCTCGGTCCCCCGTCGGTGAAATGATGCGAGTTGACAAAGTGGAAGACGCAAGGCGGCCATCTTGGATTTTGACGTGGCGACCCAATTTTCAATAGCGTTCTTCCTTATGCGGAGATACACCCACACACCAAATTAGAAGTTGGTACTTCGCTTATTTTTCAAGATATTCATCTCACAAGGTTCAGACATACATGGCGGCCGCCATCTTGGAGTATGACGTGGCGACCCAATTTTCAATAGCGTTCTTCCTTGTGCCTAGATACACCCACACACCAGATTAGAAGATGGTACTTCGCTTATATTTCAAGATATTCTTCTCAAGATTCAGACATACATGGCGGCGGCCATCTTGTATTTTGACGTGGCGACCCAATTTTCAATGGCGTTCTTCCTTATGCCGAGATACACACACCCACCAGATTAGAAGTTGGTACTTCGCTTACTTTTCAAGATATTTCGCTCACAATGTTTAGACATATATATGGTGGCGGCCATCTTGGTTTTTGACGTGGCGACCCAATTTTCAATAGCGTTCTTCCTTATGGCGAGATACACCCACACACCAAATTAGAAGTTGGTACTTCACTTATTTTTCAAGATATTCATCTCACAAGGTTTGGACATACATGGCGGTGGCCATCTTGGATTTTGACATGGCGACCCAATTTTCAATAGCGTTCCTCCTTATGCCTAGATACACCCACACACCATATTAGAAGTTGGTACTTCGCTTATTTTTCAAGATATTTCGCTCACAAGGTTCAGACATATATATGGTGGCGGCCATCTTGGATTTTGACGTGGCGACCCAATTTTCAATAGCGTTCGTCCTTATGCCGAGATACACCCACACACCAAATTAGAAGTTGGTACTTCGCTTATTTTTCAAGATATTCATCTCACAAGGTTCGGACATACATCGCGGCGGCCATCTTGGATTTTGACGTGGCGACCCAATAGATACACCCACACACCAGATTAGACGTTGGCACTTTGCTTATTGTTCGAGATATTTCGCTCACAAGTTTCAGACATATATATGGTGGCGGCCATCTTGGATTTTGACGTGGCGACCCAATTTTCAATAGCGTTCGTCCTTATGCCGAGATACACCCACACACCAGATTAGAAGTTGGTACTTCGCTTATTTTTCAAGATATTCATCTCACAAGGTTCAGACGTACATGGCGGCAGCCATCTTGGATTTTGACGTGGCGACCCAATTTTCAATAGCGTTCTTCCTTATGGCTAGATACACCCACTCACCAGATTAGAAGTTAGTACTTTGCTTATTTTACAAGATATGCAGGTTACAAGGTTCAGACATACATGGCATCAGACATACATGGTGGCGGCCATCTTGGATTTTGACGTGGCGACCCAATTTTCAATAGCGTTCTTCCTTTTGCCGAGATACACCCACACACCAAATTAGCAGTTGGTACTTTGCTTATTTTTCAAGATATTCATCTCACATTTTTCAGACATACATGGCGGCGGCCATCTTGGCTTTTGACGTGGCGACCCGATTTTAAACAGCGTTCTTCCTTGTGCCTAGATACACCCACACACCAGATTAGAAGTTGGTAGTTCACGTATTTTTCAAGATATGCACGTTACAAGGTTCAGACATACATGGCATCAGACATACATGGCGGCGGCCATCTTGGATTTTGACGTGGGTTGCACCCACACCAAATTCGAATGCGGTCCTTCGCTTACGCACGCACGACCGCATGCACGACCGCACGCACACCCGGACGGACGGACGGACACACGGACGGAGGGGAAAGCCATAGTCCCCCTTTCGCTCCGCTGAGCGACGGGGGACAATAATTAACAGAATATTTTGTGATTATAATTATTTTTACTTCCAGTAGGTGTGCCCCACGAAACGCCATTCTGAGCTATTAATACACCATAACAAGGAGGTTGACCAAGGCGGAAAACCCCCTTGGGGAGGTGGGCAAGTTAAGTCACTACAATCTTCATCGTGTGATCCTTAGACCCCCTGGCAAGTTTGGTTTAGATTGGGCAAGTAACGACCAAATATATCACGTTCAGACAGACACCAAATTGTGTATTTTAGTATGATTATGTAACTAGACAAGCCCTCAAGTGTTGTCAAGGGGCACTCTCAAATGCCAGTCGACACATGCTATAGAGTGGTACGTGATGTGGGGGGAGGGAGGGGGAAGGAGGGAACAATAGATATGGTGTCACCGTACTCCAAAAAGTGTGGTCGGACATGTCTCCGCCATCCCTCAGCGATTAAGGCCCAAGCACCACAAACACCACACACACACACACACACACACACACACACACACACACACACACACACACTCTCACACCAGACCACCTACTATTGAACAAGGCCATACTCGAAAAATGTATTAATAGAAGAATCAAATTGTCCACAGCCTGGATAGACGACAAAAAATCTTTGGACAGCGTCCCACATTCATGGATGATAGAATGCATGCAATTGTACAAGATCAACCCCCAAATAATCAAACGGATTGAGAAAGCAATAGAGCTTTGGAATACCACATTGATACTGCAACACTCGGAAGGAAATATTTAAATACAAGGAGTGACGTTACGTTGCAGGATCCCCCAGGGACACCGCCTTTTGCCCCTCCTATTTTGCCTAGCCCTGAACCCACGGAGAGCTGATTAATGAGCAAGGACCTGGATACACCCTAATGTCCAATAAAAGAACATCCAAAGAAACCAGAAAGATGACATATCTACTGTTTAAAACTCTGCACCAAACGACGAAAAAATTGGGAGAACTCAGATTAGTAAAACAGTACTCCTCGATGACATCCAAATGTAATTTGGCAGAGATAAGCATGCCAAGTACACTCCGTGCAGGGTAAATCAACAAAAACGCATAACATAAATATCGACCGAGATACAACAATGCAGGAGCTAGAGAAATAAGAATCATGCAAATGCAGTAACTTGGGAGTCACCAAATTTGTTACAAACAAATGCACGAAACAATTGCCAAAGAATACCTGTGTAGAATGAGGGTGATCCTGAAAACATACCTTTCTCCAAGCAACAAAATGAAAGCTATTAACCAACACGCAATACCAGTATTCCAGCATACAACACACAACAACAACAGGCATTTTAAGGCCATTTTCCCTGCTAGAGCAGATGTTAGCCTTGCGGTCCCCATGACAATCTTCTCCATTTTGCCCTATTTTCTGCATCTCCCCTTGTTAACCCCCTTGCCCGCATTTCTTCTTCCACCATCTTTAGCCAAGTCTTTCTCGGTCTTCCCCGTCCTCTATTTCCTTCTAACATTCATTTCCATCACTCTTCTCAACCAGTCACTTTCATCCTTCCTCAACACATGACCAAACCATCTCAACCTGTTCCTCTTCACAGCATCAATCACAGGCTCTATTCCCATCATCTTTCGCAATTCATCATTTGTCTTCCCCTCTCTCAACGATACTCCACACATCCACCGAACCATTCACATTTCCACCCTTTCCAGCCTTCGTTGCTGCTCTACGTTCATTACCCATGTCTCTCTCCCATAAATCATAACACTTCTCACACATGCACCATACACCATACACCTTTCCCTTCAGCTTCAGCGACACTCTCCTCCTCGTCAGCACGCCACTCAGTTCCCGAAACTTCTTCCATGCACATCTCACTCCAGCAACCGTTGCCGAGTCTGATCCACCTTCTCCATTCAGCATGTCTCCGAGGTAGCAAAATGTTTTCACACCTTCCAGCTTCACGCCGTCTCCAAGATCCAACTCAACATTTCCTCCATCTGCAGCTCCCTCTGTGCACACCTTACATTTGAATGTAGCTGCCACACTGGTTAATGACCCTCTCAGACCACTACATTTTTGATGAACCCACTCAGTGCACATTGTACATTGAATGGAGTTCACTCCGACATCCTTCCTGCACACAGCACACGGCCACTTCCCAGTTCTTTCCACCTCACCACATGCTTTACCACTTGCCATCACCTTCGTCTTTCCGATATTCACCTTCAGACCTTTATTCTCCAGCATAGCTGCGGAATAAACTGGCCACAAGCAGAAATCCAGAAATGGGTTATCAAAACAAGGAAGCTCCTCACTATCCACAAAATGTTCCACAAAAACCAGTACATCCTGAGAATGTACCTGCCGAGATGACAAGGACGTAGTGGCCTGATGGAATTCAACCAAGTGAACAAAATGACAACAGTAGTTAAACTGACTACAGAATCCGATTTGTAAGCAAACACGAAGACAGCAAGCCAGAGAAGATATCCCTAACCCACATAGCAAAAACAATTCCAATGACAGGTGCAAATGGAATATGCCACACATGAAAGCGAAAGAGCAATGAATACAGCTCCAACAATGAAAAAAAATAAACCGAAATGTCTACAGGTATACACCAACAACTGGGAAAACGAGAAAAGAGCAAGAAAGTATATAAAAAAAAGAGTAGGAATGATTGGGAGTAGACAAAGATGGCTCTTTGGAATGGTTAAGAAGAGGTCAGCTGAACTGGGATGGACAACAAATCATTATAAATGCCCAAGACCAAGGACACTAAACCAATGGCTTTAAGAAAACGGCGGGACTAAGTCAATCGGACAAGTGTAGTAGGTTCTGCAAGGTAGAAGCAAAGTACGAGGCACCTCCTATCAGGATGTAGAAAACTCATGTCAGAACAGCTGTACACCCAAAGGCACAACAACGTATGTCGAGTAATCCACTGGCACATCTGAAGAAATTTAAATATTTCAGTTCCAGAAAACCCATGGAAACATGAAACAAAAGCAATCACTGAAAACATCCCATAATGATCCCATCGGGAATGAACATATAAAACAAAGCACTGCGACCAGATATAGAACTGAGGCACAAAAAAAAGAAAAGAAGGCATTGCTAATTGAGGTGTCAGTCCCCAGAGATTTTGGCTTAAACAATGCAGAAATCAATAACATGATGACACACACAAAATGAAGTGAACAAAATCCTGTAAGCTGAAGAGAACTGAAATTGTACCAGTGATAATTGGAGCAACAGGCATGAAGAAGAATCTTACGAGAATCTTACAAAAACCATCCCTGGTAATATTAGGACAAACCCATCCGAGGTCTATTTAACGTCCATCCGAGGAACGGCACACACATGGGCAAAGGTGGGCACGGTTAATCAAAAAGTTAACTTCGTTAACCGTTAACCAAAAAGTTAACTTCGATAACCGTTAATCAGTTAATTCGTTAAAAATGTAACGAAAGTTATCGATAAACCGTTAACGTTAATTTTTACGATAAAAAAAACAAAAGAAAGCAGTTTTTTGCTCGCAAACCACCTAAAAAAGTGCCAAAACTAAAATAAGCCTTTTTGGGTCTTTTTAAGGGCTTTAGAACATGGGCCGGCCTTACATGTTAAGGCCCGATAAAAAAAAAATTGCGGGGCCCACATACCACACTATAGCACAGCACAGCACATTACAGCACACTATAACACAGCACAGTACAGAACAGCACATTAAAGCACACTATAGCACAGCACAGTACAGAACAGCACATTACAGCACACTATAACACAGCACAGTACAGAACAGCACATTAAAGCACACTAGAGCACAGCACAGTACAGAACAGCACATTACAGCACACTATAACACAGCACAGTACAGAACAGCACATTAAAGCACACTAGAGCACAGCACAGTACAGAACAGCACATTACAGCACACTATAGCACAGCATAGTACAGAACAGCACATTACAGCACACTATAACACAGCACAGTACAGAACAGCACATTACAGCACACTATAGCACAGCATAGTACAGAACAGCACATTACAGAACACTATAACACAGCACAGTACAGAACAGTGAAGAGCAGGGCTCTTGCTTGAGACGGACGAAGTGACGGGCAAGACACAAACTCGTCCGAGAAGATGTTTATTGTAAAAACCAACTCGGGAACTCTGAAAAGCCCGTTTATCGGGCTGCATATATGTATATCAAAACCAGAAAGCACAACCGAAACCGAAAGCCAAGCCTCTCAGGCGAGGCGCGCTTTGGTGGTCACGTGACCGACAGGTGCAAAGGATTATAACCGCACGCGCGGCACGCTTTGGTGGTCACGTGACCGGCCACTCCGGCGCCGTGGTTTGCCCGCCGGTTACGTCACTGGCTGGAGCAAGGAGATTCTGTTGCTGGTCTCGCTTGGGGGACCCATGGGTCGCTACACACGCCCCCCCAGAATGGACTTGATCCAGGAAGGTCAACCTGAGGTGGGTCTGGATGACCTGACCGAAACGACCCCTGGCCAGACGCGGGGGGGGGGGGGGGGGGGGGGTCCGGTGTGGTGGCGGGTGGTCAGACGGTGGGGGTGCAGTGGACGGGGGGCGGCCGCGCCGCGGTGGGAGAGCCAGCCGTGGCGGCTGGCCGACGTCCATGTGGGCCGGCTTGAGGCGGTCCAGCGAAATCCGGTCCGCCCGGCCGCCGATGTTGACAATGAAGGACGTGTTGTCCCGTCGTAGGACCCGGAAGGGTCCGTCGTATGGTGGCCGGAGCGGCCCCCGGTGCGCGTCGTGGCGCACGAAGACGTACTCCGCCGTGCGGAGTGCTGGGGGGACGTAGGATTGGGGGTCGCCGTGGCGGGAGGTGGGCACCGGGGCGAAACGTCGGGCGGCCTCCTGGAAGTCCGTGCGCTGGCGCGCGGCGGACCATGGGCTGGTGGTGTCGGGAATGAACTCGCCCGGTACGCGGAGGGCCTGGCCGTACACCAGCTCGGCGGTGGATGCCTGGAGGTCCTCTTTGGGAGCCGTGCGGAGGCCCAAAAGGACCCACGGGAGCCGGTCGGCCCAGCCGTCGTCCTGGAGGCCGGCCATGAGTGCGGCCTTCATGGAGCGGTGGAACCGCTCGCACAACCCGTTGGCCTGGGGTGGTAGGCCGTGGTGCGGTGCAGGGTAACGCCCAACGCGCGGGCGACTGCGCCCCATAGTTCGGACGTGAACTGTGGGCCGCGGTCCGACGAGATGTCCGCTGGTGCACCGAAACGCGCGACCCAGGTGGCGATGAACGCCTGGGCCACGTCGGCAGTGGTGGTGGAGGCGAGGGGCACGGCCTCCGGCCACCTGGTGGTCCTGTCCACCATGGTAAGCAGGTGGGTGAACCCCTGCGATGGGGGAAGGGGACCCACCAGGTCCACGTGGACGTGGTCGAACCGTCGCTCGGGCACGGTGAAGGGAGCCAGCGGAACCTGGGTATGACGGTGGACCTTGGACCGCTGGCAGGGTGTGCAGGCGTTGGCCCAGTCGCGGACGTCCCGTCGCAGCCCATGCCAGACGAAACGCACCGCCACCAGCCTCTGGGACGCCTTCCGGCCCGGGTGAGAGAGGCCGTGGAGCGAAGCAAAAATGCGACGCCGCCAGGTGACCGGCACAACGGGGCGAGGTCGGCCTTGGGAGATGTCGCACAGCAGGACTGTGTCCGCGAAGGGGACGTCAGCCAAGCGGAGGCCCGTGTCCACCACCCAGAGCGCCTGCACCGTGCCGTCGGTGGCCTGGTCCGTTGCCATTAGGGCGAAATCGACGCCGAGGTGGACGGCGTTGGCGCCGGCTCGAGAAAGGCAGTCGGCCACGGCGTTGTCCTTCCCGGCGACGTGCCGGATGTCCGTGGTGTACTCCGACACGGCGGAGAGGTGGCGCTGCTGGCGGGCCGACCACGGCTCCGTGACCTTGGCCATGGCGAAAACCAACGGCTTGTGGTCGACAAAAGCTGTGAACGGGCGGCCCTCCAGGAGGTGGCGAAAATGGTGGACGGCTAGGTACAGCCCGAGGAGCTCGTGGTCGAAGGTGCTGTACTTCAACTCATTGGGCAGGAGTTGCCGGCTGAAGAACGCGAGCGGCTGCCAGGCCCCGTTTACCCATTGTTCATGGACCACGCCCACGGCGTAGTCGGAGGCGTCCGTGGTGAGGGCGATGGGAGCCTGGGGTACCGGGTGGGCCAGCAGCGTGGCGTTGGCGAGGGCCCGTTTTGCACCGGTAAAAGCAGCGTCCATGTCCGTGGACCAGACAACGTCGCGTTTCGCCGGCTGGCCGCGGAGGGCGGCGCACAAGGGCCGCATGAGTTGCGCAGCTCGGGGCACGAAGCGGTGATAAAAGTTCACCATCCCGAGGAACTCCTGCAGCGCCTTGACGGAGCGGGGGCGCGGGAAAGCGGCGATGGCCTCGACTTTGGCCGGTAGCGGCACAGCGCCGGTCCGGGTGATGCGGTGGCCCAAAAAGTCGATCGTCGCCGCACCAAAGTGACATTTGGCCGGGTTGACGATCAATCCGTGCTCGCTGAGGTGGCCGAACAGCGTCCGGAGGTGGAGGAGGTGCTCGGCTCTGGACGTGCTGGCGACGAGGATGTCGTCCAGGTAGGTGTAGAGGAACGGCAAGTCGCGCAGCACGCCGTCCATCAGGCGCTGGAACGCCTGTGCCGCGTTTTTGAGGCCGAAGGGCATCCGGAGGAATTCAAAGAGGCCGAAAGGTGTAATAACGGCCGTCTTCGGGATGTCGGCCAGGCGGACGGGCACCTGGTGGTACCCCCGAATCAGGTCCACTTTTGAAAAAATGGTCCGCCCCGCCAACCGGGCGGAAAAATCCTGGATGTGTGGGACGGGGTACCTGTCAGGGGTAGTGGCGTCGTTAAGGCGGCGGTAGTCGCCGCATGTCCGCCATCCGCCCCCCGGCTTCGGGACGATGTGCAGCGGCGAGGCCCAGGCGCTGTTGGAGCGCCGCACGATGCCGAGGTGCTCCAGCGTGGCGAACTCGGCCTTGGAGACGGCGAGTTTGGCGGGATCGAGACGGCGAGCCCGGGCGTACACCGGCGGGCCCGTAGTGGGGATGTGATGCTCGATGCCGTGACGTACCGTGATGGCCGAAAACGTCGGTCGCGTGAGGGCCGGGAACTCCGCGAGGAGACGTGCGAAGTCGTCTGCCAATGGGAGGATGCAGGAAAACTCGGTGGGCGCGGAACGGCTCAAGGCGCATGCCAGGTAGCTGAAAGTTTCGGCGTTGACGAGACGCCGGCGTTTCACGTCGACCAGCAGCCCGTGGGCGCACAGAAAATCGGCCTCGAGCAAAGCCATGGGGACGTCCGCCGTCACGAACTCCCAGTGAAAGAGCTGGCTGCCGAAGCGGAGGGCGACGGTGCGTGGGCCGAAGGTGCGGATGGCGGAGCCGTTGGCCACGATTAAGGAGGGGCCGCAAACGGCGGCCCGCCTGTCCTCCGCCGAAGTGGGAATGACGCTCAGCTGGGCGCCGGTGTCGCAGAGAAAGCGCCGCCCCGACGCTTGGTCCGCGATGAATAGCAGGTTTCCGGAACGGCCGGCGTTCATTGCTGGTAGGGAACACCGGCCCGCCCGTTTCCCAACTTGCCGAACGTGCACGGGGGTCGACATGATCGGGCCTGCCGCCCGAATCTGGCGTGGAAATAACACCAGGCCGGGTCCGGCGGGGGCTACGGTCGACGCGTCGGGACCGGGCGACGCGGCATCGCCGCTGCCAGTCGCGCCGGCCCGGCGGCCTCCGGGAAGGAAACTGTGTCGCGGGCGCCGGGCGGGTGGGCGGGAGGGCTCCCGGCCGCCAACCCGACAAGCTGGCTCGCCGTTCCGGCGAGCTGGCTTGCCGAATCGATCTTGTCGGCCTCCTTGGCGAGGTCGCGGGGGTTCACGATGGTCGTGCCTGCCAGGGCGACCCGTACCTGGGCCGGGAGGTGGCGAAGAAAAAGCTCCCGAAACAGGAAATCCGAGGGGTGCTCGCCGAGCAACGCGAGCATGTAGTCCATGCGTTCGGACGGGCGCGTATCGCCGAGCTCAGGAAGGTTGAGCAGGCGTCGTGCGCGCTCCGCCGGGGAGAGGGCAAAAGCGCCCAGAAGAAGTGCCTTGATGGCGTCGTACTTGCCGTCAGCGGGCGGGTTCTGGAGGAAGCTCAGGCAGCGGGCGGCGGTCGCGGAGCCAAGCACGGCGACCACGTAATGGTATCGCGTGGCATCCTCCGTGATGCTACGCAGGGCGAACTGGGAGTCCGCCTGCGCGAACCAGACGGCGGCATGTGCTTCCCAGAAGGTGGGCAATTTGAGGGACACTGCGGTGTCCATCGCGTGTCGTAAATTCGGGGTCACCAGTGAAGAGCAGGGCTCTTGCTTGAGACGGACGAAGTGACGGGCAAGACACAAACTCGTCCGAGAAGATGTTCATTGTAAAAACCAACTCGGGAACTCTGAAAAGCCCGTTTATCGGGCTGCATATATATCAAAACCAGAAAGCACAACCGAAACCGAAAGCCACGCCTCTCAGGCGAGGCGCGCTTTGGTGGTCACGTGACCGACAGGTGCAAAGGATTATAACCGCACGCGCGGCACGCTTTGGTGGTCACGTGACCGGCCACCCCGGCGCCAAGGTTTGCTCGCCGGTTACGTCACCGGCTGGAGCAAGGAGATTCTGTTGCTGGTCTCGCTTGGGGGACCCATGGGTCGCTACAACAACACATTACAGCACACTATAGCACAGCATAGTACAGAACAGCACATTACAGCACACTATAACACAGCACAGTACAGAACAGCACATTACAGCACACTATAACACAGCACAGTACAGAACAGCACATTACAGCACACTATAGCACAGCATAGTACAGAACAGCACATTACAGCACACTATAACACAGCACAGTACAGAACAGCACATTACAGCACACTATAGCACAGCACAGTACAGAACAGCACATTACAGCACAGCACACTACAGCACAGCACAGTACAGTACAGAACAGCACAGTACAGAACAGCATATTACAGCACACTATAGCACAGTACAGCACACTATAGTACAGTACACTATAGCACACTATAAGTACAGTACACTATATAGTGTGGAGCTATGCTCTCACGATAAAGCCGGACAAAATGGACGACACCAGGAACGAAGTTTCACTGAGCTATTTATTTCTAGCTCAACTCAAAAACACTGCAAAGCCCGATAGCCGGTGCAATTTATAATCCGGCGGCAATTTATAATCAAAGTTCACCACACCAAAGCCACGCCTCTCAGGCACGGCGTGGTATGCAAATCGGTAAGCCACGCCTCTCAACGGGGCGTGGTATGCAAACCAAGTGTCCGCCTGGGCAAGGCAAGTCCGGGCAAGTCCGGACGAGCCCGGGCAAGTCCGGACGAGCCCGGGCAAGTGACCGCCCGCCGGTTACGTCATCGGCCGGTGCAAGGGGATTGTGTAATGCTTCCGGTAACCGCTACATGCGCCCCCCGAGAATTAACTTGCACCGGGAGAGTCAGTTTGAGGGGGGTCTTGATGACCCGGCCGAAACGACCCCTGGCGATTCGTGTGGGGGTGGTAGGTGGCGTGGCGGTGGATGGTCGGGCGGGGGGCTTGGTTGACGGGGAACGGCTCCGTCGTGGAGGAAGGGCCAACCATGGAGGTTGGTCGAGGTCCAAATGGGCCGGCTTGAGGCGGTCCACGGAGATGTGGTCCAGTTTGCCGCCGATGTCCACGATGAACGACTTGTCGACCCTCTTCAGGACCCAGAAAGGTCCATCGTACGGCGGCCGGAGCGGTCCCCGGTGTGCGTCATTCCGGACGAAAACGTACTCCGCAGTGCGAAGTGCTGGGTGGACGTGGGGTTGGGGGCAGCCGTGATGGGACGTGGGCACGGGGTCAAACCTCCTGGCGGCCTCCTGGAGGACCAAGCATTGGCGAGCCAGGCGAGCATTGACCAGGGGCCGGTGGCGTCGGGGATGAACTCGCCCGGCACGCGCAGTGGCTGGCCGTACACCAGCTCGGCGGTGGAAGCCTGGAGGTCCTCTTTAGGGGCAGTTCGGAGGCCCAATAGGACCCACGGGAGCCTGTCAGCCCAATCGTCGTCCTGGAGGCTGGCCCTGAGTGCGGCCTTCATCGAGCGGTGGAACCGCTCGCACAAGCCATTGGCTTGGGGGTGGTAGGCCGTGGTGCGGTGTAGCTTGACCCCCAAGGCCTGGGCGACCGCGCCCCAAAGCTCAGAGGTGAACTGCGGGCCTCTGTTGGAGGAGATGTCCGAGGGGGAGCCGAAACGGGCAATCCAGGTGCCAATGAAGGCCTGCGCCACATCGGCGGATGTTGTTAATGCCAGCGGGATGGCCTCCGGCCACCTGGTGGTCCTGTCCACCATCGTGAGGAGGTGCGTGAAGCCCCGCGAGGAGGGAAGGAGTCCCACCAGGTCCACATTGATGTGGTCGAAGCGCCGCGTGGGCACGTCGAATGGTGCCAACGGGGCCTGGGTGTGCCGGTGGACCTTCGCGCGCTGGCAGGTGACACAGGCATTGGCCAAGTCGCGGACGTCCTTACGGAGCCCGTGCCAGACGAATTTCGCTGCCACGAGCTTCTGCGACGCTTTCCGGCCGTGGAGGGCGTCAAAAATGTGCCGCTGCCATCCAGTGGGCACGATGGGGCGAGGTTGGCCCAGGGAAATGTCGCACAGGAGAACTGTGCCTGTGTCCTCAAAGGGGACGTCGGCCAACCACAGGCCTGTGTCCGCTGTCAGGAGGGCTTGCACCGTGGGGTCGGCGGTCTGGTCGGCCGCCATGCGGGCGAAGTCCACACCGAGGTGGACGGCGTTCGCGCCGGACCGGGAGAGGCAATCGGCCACAGCGTTGTCCTTGCCCGCGACGTGCCGGATGTCCATCGTAAATTCGGACACGGCGGAGAGGTGGCGCTGCTGGCAGGCCGACCACGGCTCTGTAACCTTGGCCATGGCGAAGACCCGGGGTTTGTGGTCCACAAACGCCGTGAACGGGCGGCCCTCTAAAAGATGGCGGAAGTGGCGAACGGCCAGGTAAAGGCCGAGGAGCTCGCAGTCGAAAGCGCTATACTTGCGTTCGTGAGGGCGAAGCTGTCGGCTGAAGAAGGCCAGCGGTTGCCAAACCCCGTTCACCCACTGTTCATGCACGGCACCCACCGCATAGTCGGAAGCGTCCGTGGTGAGGGCGATGGGTGCGTCGAGCGCCGGGTGCGCCAGCATGGTCGCGTTGGCGAGGGCCTGCTTAGCGCCCGTGAACGCCTCGTCCATCTCTTTGGTCCAGGCGACGTCGTTCTTGGCCAGCTTGCGCCGGAGGGCTTCGTACAGGGGGCGCATGAGTTGGGCGGCGCGAGCCACGAACCGGTGGTAGAAATTTACCATTCCCAAAAATTCCTGTAGGGCCTTGATGGAGCGGGGGCGCGGGAAACTTGTGACTGCCTCCACCTTGGTTGGCAGCGGAACGGCCCCGCGCTTCGTGATGCGGTGCCCCAGGAAGTCGACGGTCATTACGCCAAACTGGCATTTCGCCGGGTTGATGATGAGGCCATGCTGGCCGAGGTGCTCAAAAAGCGTGCGCAGGTGGATGAGGTGCTCCGCCCGGGAAGTGCTGGCGAGGAGAATGTCGTTCAAGTAGACGAAAAGGAAGGTGAGGTCGCGCAGCACGCTGTGCATCAGCCGTTGGAAGGCCTGGGCCGCGCACCTCATCCACCGCGCACCTCATTCACTTCTTAAGGCTTCTTAAGGCCGCGCACTTCTTAAGGCCGAACGGCATGCGAAGGAACTCGAAGAGGCCAAAAGGTGTAATTATCGCCGTCTTCGGCACGTCGGCCGGCCGGACGGGTACCTGGTGGTAGCCCCGAATGAGGTCGACCTTGGAAAAGATCACCCGCCCCGCCAAACGGGCGGAAAAGTCCTGTATATGTGGTATCGGGTACCGGTCGGGGGTGGTGGCGTCGTTGAGGCGGCGGTAATCGCCGCATGGTCGCCATCCGCCACTCAGTTTGGGCACGATGTGCAGGGGCAAGGCCCACGCGCTGTTCGAGCGCCACACAATGCCCAATCGCTCCAGCGCGTCGAATTCCGCCTTCGCCACGGCGAGTTTGGCCAGGTTGAGGCGACGAGCCCTGGCGTAGACCGGTGGACCTGTGGTCGGGATGTGGTGTTCGAAGCCGTGTTTGACGGCGACGGCCGAAAACGTCGGCTGTGTGAGGGCGGGAAACTCGGCGAGTAGGCGGGTGAAATCGTCCGCGGCCGGGAGAGCGCAGGCTAGCTTGGTTGGTGCGGAGCCGCTCAATGAGCAAGCGAGCGAGCTGAAGGTCTTCGTGTTGATGAGCCGACGCCGTTTGACGTCAACCAAAAGCCCATGCGCGCAAAGAAAATCTGCACCCAGCAAGGCCATGGGTACGTTCGCCGTGATGAAGTCCCACCTGAAGCGCTGGCCCCCGAAGCAGAATGCGACACTGCGCGAACCGAAGGTGCGGATGGAGGAGCCGTTTGCGGCGACCAAGGCAGGGCCGCAAAGCGCGGCCTGTTTGTCCTGCACCAAGGCGGGTATCACGCTCAGCTGAGCGCCGGTGTCGCACAAAAAACGCCGCCCAGACGCTGTGTCCGTAATAAACAGAAGGCTGCCTGAATGGCCGACGCTCATGGCAGGCAGCGAGCGCCGGCCTGGTCGTTTCCCGACCTGCCGAAAGTGCATGGTGGGCGGCACATTCTGGCCTTCTGCCCGAACCTGGCGTGGTAGTAGGACATGGTCCGCTCTGGTGGAGGCTCCGGCGGTCGCGTCGGGTTCGGTCGACGGGGCGTCGTGGCGGCCGCTGCCGCCAGTGGCGCTAACTCGGCCGGTGGTGGCGCCGGTCATGGTGCGGGCGTTGCCTCGGTCGGCCCAGGGTTCCAGGCGGCCGCTCCGACGTGTCGCCTGGCCGAGAAAAACTTATCGGCCTCCTTGGCCAGGGCGCGAGGGTCCGTGATGGGCGAATTAGCCAAAGCTAATCGTACCTGCCCGGGTAGCTGCCAGAGGAACAGCTCGCGGAAGAGGAAATCTGGGCTGTGGTCGCCGAGTAGAGCAAGCATGTGGTCCATGCGTTCGGATGGACGGGCCTCACCCAGCTCCGGGAGGCCGAGCAATTGGCGCGCGCGTTCGGTCTCCGTGAGTCCAAACGCACCGAGGAGTCGGCCTTTGAGCGCGCCGTATTTGTCGGCGTTCGGCGGGTTCTGTAGGAAGCTCAGGACCCGGGCGGCAGTGGAGGCGTTGAGTGCGGAGACCACATGGTGGTAGCGCGTCGTGTCCTCCGTAATGTTCCGCAGGGCGAATTGAGAATCCGCTTGGGCGAACCGGACGGCTGCGTGCGATTCCCAAAAGCCAGGGAGCTTCAAAGCTACAGATGACTCCATCGCAGTGTTCTTGAAAAGGGGTCACCAATTGTGGAGCTATGCTCTCACGATAAAGCCGGACAAAATGGACAACACCAGGAATGAAGTTTCACTGAGCTATTTATTTCTAGCTCAACTCAAAAGCACTGAAAAGCCCGATAGCACGGGCAGCAATTTATAACCAAAGTTCACCACACCAAAGCCATGCCTCTCAGGCGGGGCGTGGTATGCAAATCAGTAAGCCACGCCTCTCAACGGGGCGTGGTATGCAAACCAAGTGTCCGCCCGGGCAAGGCAAGTCCGGGCAAGTCCGGACGAGCCCGGGCAAGTGACCGCCCGCCGGTTACGTCATCGGCCGGTGCAAGGGGATTGTGTAATGCTTCCGGTAACTGCTACAATAGCACACTATAGCACACTATAGCACACTATAGCACACTAAAGCACAGTACAGCACACTATAGCACAGCACAGTGGCGCGTTCATTACCATTCAGATTGATATAGCTCGCCAAGCCGATCGTTCCAAATCAAACTGTAATGTATGTTTGAAGTGCCTGCACCTGCAATTGAGAAGCAACTGCATGGTTGTTGTTGTTGGTTGTCCCAAGGGACCCAGAAAAATAAACGGAGTTCCTGCGCGGACCGGGCTGCCCGTGCTTAGATCCCTCCCACAAGCCGATCCCTCCCACAAGCCGGGTAGACCATGAATTTTTTGGGTTAGCGGACTTGAGTTAACGGAAGTTAAATGTAACGGAAGTTAGTTAGTCCGATAATGATTTTCAAAGTTAACTTAAAAGTTAAATCGTTAACGAAAAAGTTAACTTCGTTCATTGACGATTAACGGATTAACGGTTTGGTGCCTAGCTTTGCACATGGGGGAGGGGGTGAGGGTGGGGGGGGGGGGGGAGGGGGTGAGGGTGGGGGGGGAGGGGGTGAGGGTGGGGGGGGGAGGGGGTGAGGGTGGGGGGGGGAGGGGGTGAGGGTGGGGGGGGGGAGCACTGCCAACTTGAGATCCTGGAGGAAAGATGGAAGAGTGAGATTGAATATATTGTCAATATTGTCGACGACTTGTGGAACAATTCCTAGATGGTCTTCAATTGAAGACCATCTAGGAATTGTTCCACAAGTCGTCGAAACACATGAATAAGTGGGGATGATATAAAATATGGGGAATCGTTTCGGATGATCCGCCATATTTGCATACGTAATATGTAGACTGCGCAATGAATAATGATGAAAGCTTTGCGCGCTGGTGGATCGCAAAGATGATGGTTCAAACATGTGGTATTTGTGTACGTAATAATTAAACAGTCATGTACAGACTACAGTACAGGTTTTGTTTCTTACATCAGAAAAGTGTCTTTATGCGGAGACGCCGCTTGGTGGCGCCAAAGTGTGGCGAACGGTGAATGGTTCTCTGGTTTGAAACATTCTCTCTCGCACTCGGACAAGAAACCGACCGAGAGATTAAGACAAGACAGACCGCGCTGGGAGCGTCCGTCGGTCCGTACCTTGCGGACTCCTTTGTAGATGTAGAAGTACAACTCCCGGCCCACGTTGAAACAGATGCGCTCCCCGGAATCCGAGTGGTCGTCGACGTTGGCGAAGGACACTCGGACAGGGTTCGAGGCTTGCGTGGACAAGGGAACCCGATTGGGCCTGCTGTACTCGGACAGAGCGAGCAGACGGTACGTCCCCTCCCGGGTACTGAACTGTGTCTTTACGTCAGGGTCGAGCGGTGCAGGGCCCGGCGGTGGCTCCGCCATGGCGACGGGCGCATGCGCGTTGTCCGACCTCCCGTATCGACAGACGCGACCTCCGGCCGTCCCTGTCTGACAAGCTGGCGCGCAATCGACAAACCCTTCAGGCTGTCCCCGGTCGTCCGGCTCTCACGAACCCGTATCTTGTCCGCGCCGATTGTGTCTAACGACGGCGAGCATAATGACGCCGTCAGCTCCCACGTCTTTTTAAACGACTGTGGAGTAATTTGCTTGATGAACCGAACACGGAAATCTATTTTTGTTACAAATTTCGGTTAATGGCCTTCTGTGGTCTTGTACATTCGCTCATGAAGCACAGGTTGTTGCCTCACTCTCACCACTACAGTAGAGCACAGTGTTTCTGTACAAGAGCGTTAACGTACGTGCACAGGGTGGGGGCTGGGGGAGGTGACGTTGACCAATCCCACCCCCAATTGGTGGCACCACCAGTCCATCACCTCGGGTAGGCATATATAGGGACCAATTGGTGGCACCACCAGTCCACCACCTCGTGTAGGCATATTTAGGGACCAATTGGTGGCACCACCAGTCCACCACCTCGTGTAGGCATATCTAGGGACCAATTGGTGGCACAACCAGTCCACCACCTTGGGTAGGCATATCCAGGGACCAATTGGTGGCAGCACCAGTCCACCTCGGGTAGGCATATCTAGGGAACAATTGGTGGCACCACCACTCCACCACCTTGGGCAGGCATATCTAGGGACCAATTGGTGACACCACCACTCCACCACCTTGGGCAGGCATATCTAGGGAGGCGATGCTCCCAATTGGCGGCACCAGCAGTTCACCACCTCGGGTAGGCATATGTAGTGACCAATTGGTGGCACCACCAGTCCACCACCTCACGTAGGCATATCTAGGGACCAATTCGTGGCACCACCAGTCCACCACCTCGGGTAGGCATATCTAGGGACCAATTGGTGACACCACCAGTCCACCATCTTGGGTAGGCATATCTAGGGACCAATTGGTGGCACCACCAGGCCACCACCTCGCGTAGGCATATCTAGGGACCAGTTAGTGGCACAACCAGTCCACCACCTCGGGTAGGCATATCTAGGGAGGCTATGCTCCCAATTGGTGGCACAACCAGTCCACCACCTCGTGTAGGCATATCTAGGGACCAATTGGTGGCACAACCAGTCCACCACCTTGGGTAGGCATATCCAGGGACCAATTGGTGGCAGCACCAGTCCACCTCGGGTAGGCAAATCTAAGGACCAATTGGTGGCACCACCACTCCACCACCTTGGGCAGGCATATCTAGGGACCAATTGGTGGCACCACCACTCCACCACCTTGGGCAGGCATATCTAGGGAGGCGATGCTCCAAATTGGCTGCACCAGCAGTTCACCACCTCGGGTAGGCATATGTAGTGACCAATTGGTGGCACCACCAGTCCACCACCTCACGTAGGCATATCTAGGGACCAATTCGTGGCACCACCAGTCCACCACCTCAGGTAGGCATATCTAGGGACCAATTGGTGGCACCACCAGTCCACCATCTTGGGTAGGCATATCTAGGGACCAATTGGTGGCACCACCAGTCCACCACCTCACGTAGGCATATCTAGGGACCAATTAGTGGCACAACCAGTCCACCACCTCGGGTAGGCATATCTAGGGACCAATTAGTGGCACAACCAGTCCACCACCTCGGGTAGGCATATATAGGGAGGCTATGCTCCCATTTGGTGGTACCACCAGTCCACCACCTCGGGTAGGCATATATAGGGACCAATTAGTGGCACAACCAGTCCACCACCTCAGGTAGGCATATCTAGGGAGGCTATGCTCCCAATTGGTGCCAACACCAGTCCACCACCTCTGGTAGGCATATCTAGGGAGGCTATGCTCCCATTTGGTGGCACCACCAGTCCACCACCTTGGGTAAGCATATCTAGGGAGGCTATGCTCCCAATTGGTGCCATCACCAGTCCACCACCTCTGGTAGGCATATCTAGGGAGGCTATGCTCCCAATTGGTGCCATCACCAGTCCACCACCTCTGGTAGGCATATCTAGGGAGGCTATGGTCCCATTTGGTGGCACCACCAGTCCAGCACCTTGGGTAAGCATATCTAGGGAGGCTATGCTCCCATTTGGTGGCACCACCAGTCCACTACCTCTGGTAGGCATATCTAGGGAGGCTATATCACTGCTATAGTTTATCTTGTTTGTTAAAGAAATTTGAGATTGTCCATCGACCCAACAGATCACCTTCATTGACCAATTTGGAAAAGACCAAGAAGTACAAATTCACTTTGGATCTCACCAATCGGACACATTATGCATGGCGTATATAAGGGCTTCTTGGGTTTGGACGATGCTCCATGAGTCTCGGGTAGCTCGTAGTAGGGTACACAGATGTCTTTCTCGATGAAGGTAGTTCAAGGTTGATGTGAATGAAGTACCTAATCTACTTCTCGAGGTATTTCCCTGATACACGAGCACATTCGTCCCATCGATGCGGTACCCCCTTGATGCCGTCCGCGTAGAATCCTTTGGGACGGGTGCACAACCGATTCAGGATGGATGCTTTGATGGTGACGTCCTCTCGATCGGTCAGCTTGGTGCCCCCCAGATGTTCCTTGAGTGTTCCGAAGAGATGAAAATCACTAGATGACAAGTCTGGACTGCATGGGGCATAATTTAGGACTTCCCAACGCATCTCTGGTAAAGTGTTAGGGTGAGCATTGTCGTGCAGCAAAGTCACCACTCCCCGAGACAGCGTACCCGGTCGTTGTCTGCATATTTGTCTCACTTCATTGCGTAACACATCCGTAAACTCGATCACCATAACAGTTCCAGCTGATGACTGAACCGTTATTTTTTGGGGTGGTGTGGAACTAGGTCTCCTCTCCCTGGTGACTCGCTTCGGCTCTGGCATGAAACTATAGGCTCAGGTGGCATCACATGGCACAATCTTGTTAAAATGGCACGTTTCCATCACTTTGGTTGTTGTTGTTCTATTGCCCTGGACAGTTCTCTCGAACAAGCCCGCGGCACGGAGACAGCCGATCGATCTCCCAGGAGCGACCTAGAGAGCCCCTACATCCAGGATGGTGTACCTCCAACTTCACGAAGTCAGGGTCACGAGAGTTGGAGAAACAGAGACAGACAGAGACCAGAGGGAAAGGGCCGATCCATGGGGACCGATGGCCACTCTGACTGTGACTGCGCTGCCCTGGTGAATCCGGGCAGCAGGGAAGAATGGGGAATATTTGGCCCTGACTTGCGTTAAGGGGTACAAGCACTGCCAAGAGTCATCCCCGATAGTTGCTCCAACACTTTGGTAGTTATTATCTGGTTTGATATTCTTCTTCACTATAAATGTTACACTTCTGTTGCACAGCCCATGTGACTATGTTGGCCACCAGCACAGTTTTATCCAGAGTAATTTGACGACTATCAATGTCACTTCTTGTAGAACTTTCTCAACAGCAGCATTGATTGATTGATTGACAGCATTGCACTAAATTTCAGCATTGATCTACTATTTTTACTGTTCTACAATACAAAGTCTATCTCAACCTTAAACTACCCTGACCTTTAGTGACCTGAGCTGGGCCGTGTAGGTGGGTATAGTTTAGTGCACATTGTCACGGGTGGACCTGGTTGGTAGCAGATTGCCAGGCAGCCACCCCGGTAATGTGTTTTTGTTGGAGAGTGTTGCCCATTTTCCTTGATTTTTTTTTTGGGGTTTGGACGTCTGCTTACCCTCCTGCCCCCGGGTAAGCCGAGTTGCAGAGCATGTGCGCTCGGACCACCTTCCCTGGAAGGGGAGAGTGGGTGTTGGGAAGATGGAGGTGGTGACACTCGTGACAAATACATTGGTAGACATCAATGTATTGCCACATGAATTTCAAAGCCATTGCTTGCCAATAGACAAAGTTCCTGAGTTTTTTGTTTTTTTTTAGAAACAGGATTTTGAGTCATAAATCCAACTTTGGGCACAATTGTCTCTTATGAAAACAATACAGGTAGACATTCTCTTGAAATATGAAGATGGAGCATTCCAATGCTGTTTGACGCTTATGCTATTTTATGCTCTGCATACTTGTTCGCCATACACCTTCTGCACTCAAACAGGGTTTCGAAAGCAGGAAGATGACCGACAAAGATGACAAAAGATTTGCTGAAATTCCCAAAGACTCCATCAAGACGATGGCAGAAAGTGTTGGCATCAGTGGCCTGGCAGATGGCATCGCAGCCATGCTTGCCGAAGACGTGTGCTACAGATTACGGGAAATGACCCAAGTAAGCTTGGCGGGCGGAGGGTATGGACTTTCAAGGAGTTTTGCATTATTTGGATTGGCCTGTCTGTCATCTCGATGTGGATTCGTGGTTGAGTGGTTAAAGCCTTTTTATCGCATTGCCTTCACTGGTGTGGGTTCACGTCCCACGATTGCTCAATGGACATTTCCACGCCCTGTGAAGGAGTGGCGATCTGTCCAAGATTAGTTAGAGCATTGTTTTTTTGTTTCCGTGATCGAGGCTCGTGGAATAGCTCGGATTAGGCTTTAAGCCATCATGACTTGTTGTGATCGCCCCCACATTCTGTCAAGAGTATGTACTCGTGTTGTTATTGGCAGTCTCCATCTCGCTCATGATGCTGAGATCAAATCCAATATGCTGGTTGTGCTTTTATCACCCGTCGCTTCGCTAATGGGTTTAATCCCAAGACAGCATGTTGTACTTCACAAACATATTGTATGTCTATCTGTGAATCTCGATGAGTATGTAAAATGAAGTGAAACATGCGAAAGATTCATCTGTTATAACACGTTGTTGTTGTTGTTGTTGTTGTTGTTGGTGGTGGTGTGCTCCTTCTGTGTACGTTTACATATTTTTATATTGCTTCAAGAAGTATTACTATATATATATATATATATAAAAAAATAACAACCTTTAGAGGCCATTTTTCCCCGCAAAGCGGGGGTTGGCCTTTTTTGGGAACCGTGGTTGTTGTTGTTTGGTCCCCTTTTTGAAGCAATGTTTTACGGCCGGATGCCCTTCCTGACGCCAACCCTTTTTACCGCCTTTAACGACAAACGGGGAATTACCAGTGAACTGGTACTCAATTGGCCGACCTCGGAAGGATGACAGGCTGAGTCAACCCCCCTGGTGTTAATTCAGCGATTGACCGGGATTAGAACCCAGGATCCTAGGATCCTAAGCCGGCACCCTAGCCGCTAGCCCAACACCAGGGTTGTATACTGTATATAATTTTGTGTGCTCCTTCCGGCACCTTCTAAAGGGTTCCTGCTGTCGTAGAATAATAAATGTTGCTGTTGGACCCGCTGCATTAAGCTCCTATTCCCGCTTCTTCAATCCCAGAAGAGGGCTTTTAAAACTAGTATCCTTATGATTAATCAGACACTAATTTTTGTTCCAAGTAAATCTATTATTACTTTTGCAACGGTACTATTTTCATTATTACTCCATAATAACAGGAACCTCTACACCTACATTAAAGGTCTGCTTCTTCTTGACACATGGACGGACTCTTCCCCTTTAAGTAATCGACTAGTAAAATGCCCGTCAATAATGACGGGGTGGAACTGTTTATTCGACGGTGCAGCCTCGTGAGCGTGCCAAAGTCTGAAGCCTCGGCCTAGTGTCAGGTGTGCTCATTTCTTCTTTATTTATTAGACATCCTACAGCGGTAAATGAACACTCTTTTTACTCTACGGGCATTGCACATCATGTGCAGCGAATTTCACCTCCCTGCGTCTTGTATTTATTATTTTTCAAAAAACGTTTCTGTACACCGCCCTTGAGACTCGGTTTGCAAGCCACCATCTACAATTCCAATAGAAGAGACATAATTACTCTTTTATGGAAAATGTTTTTCGAGTTTGTTTTATCCTTAAAAATAGACCGTAGTGAACACACATTTGTGTGTCACAAAAGATTGGCCTTTAAAACTCACCCTTATAAAGGGAGACAAACATCTGTACAAACACTCAAACTAACCTTGTGTTTTATATGGTAGATATATGCATGAGTACAGGCTCCTCCATGAGTGTTATCTGAATGTCAGGTCAGGTATGGGAGCATGCACCGGAGCAGCGCGTCGCCGCATCCACTTTCCGACGGTACTCCAGGGGCCTCCGTCCGGCCATCCCCCAGGCTGATGCCTAGCCCATCCCTATCTCCTTGAAATGCCGATCAGCCTGCTGCAACCACGAGGCACGCGGTCGGCCATTTGAATGGTCAATTTTACATCTGAATGTAAAATTTAGAAATTGTCAATCTGCTGGAAACATTTCTACCCACAATATTTGAGACGAAGGATAGTAGTTTGCATTCCCCGTTGCTGTGTAAAGCCAGTCACACAACGTAGCCATTCACCCATGCCAATACGGATCAATTGGCTTCACTGTTGCTGAGTTATCACTCAAGTGTCACCTTGGGTTTGTTTCACCATCACATTGCATGGGACTTGCCCACAAACAGTTTATTTCGCCTGATATTCCATCGCCTCGATACAGGGCTGTGTAGGACACACTCTATTCCTTGAGGGCATTTATGGCGTCCGAGCAAGGGATAGGGTTTGATGGCATCCCAGCAAGGGGATGGCATCCTAAAAAATGCAGTGATGTCACCTCTGTTTCTCAAGATATCCGCACGGGAGTTTCACACATTCGATGCCTGCTTGTTTCAGGGTGAGACCGATGGTATAATAGAGTTGTCCACTCAAAAAGGAAGCGAATTGCATCTTTCTTTAAGAACAGTGATAATATATCTCATGGAGATGCTTGTACATAATTGCATGCATGACAAAGACATAAAAACACGTCATTGTACTTTTAAATGACTTACGAGGACATTGGATGGCAGTGGACAAAGCAGCACAGCATGTGGGTTTTGAACCGAGAATCCCAACATCATGGGCTAATGTAATGAGATTTGAATGCCTAGCATGGCCTCATTTTACTGTGATTATTGATATGCCTCTCTTTCGTGATTTGAAATTTTATTTTTTGACATGAAGAACATACTGGTGGGAAATTATATAATTGCTGAAATTCTTGCTTGGATAATGCCTGTGCTTCGTGTGTGTGTGTGTGTGTGTGTGTGTGTGTGTGTGTGTGTGTGTGTGTGTGTGTGTGTGTGTGTGTGTGTGTGTGTGTGTGTGTGTGTGTGTGTGTTGATGGGTTGACGGGTTGACTGCCTGGACGCAACTGAGGTTGTGGATCTACTGATGTACCATCTATTGGTGTGGATCCATGATCGAGGTTG
>NW_027617598.1:17500-20000 GCF_964187855.1 Myxine glutinosa | reverse complement strand
GGTAAGATACTGTTTAGATTTTGATGACAATTATGAACCTGCCGCGAATGCAGAAGTGGACAGATGACGGCAATGCGTGGGTTTGATGATATCCCAATACAACCGTCATTCATTCGTAATGTTAAATCGTTAAACGTTAATCGTGTTAATCGTTTTGTTAAAGTATCAATTGATGATTGGAATTGAGTGAATACAATTGCGATTTTGAATTCGTAATTGTGTTCACTCAACTTTACGGAACTTCACATCAGGATTTAAATATTTGTTTATGTCACGAATGTTGTTAAAAGTTTATTTTTTATATTAATATTATTTCATTTGTGATTGGAGTTATGCTGTTTGGAATGAAAAAATGAGATATCGAGTTCAAGTGAATGACGAAATGCCGTGACAGTTTCTACTTTCTAAACGTGAATTCGCGGATCGCCATATGCAGATTCGCCATTGACTGGGTATGGAACAAAATTACCTGTTTGTTTGCGAATGGGTACGTTTTTCCTGGAAGTCCTTCACGAACTTGCTGTCCTTGTCTGACATGCGACTGAAGGTGCTACAGGAATATGGAATTTATTGGTTTCATTCTTTAGCATTCACCGTATCTCCATTGCCTGTTTGCTTCTGGCCTCCCACCCGTGCCGAGCACGGGTACCTCACTAGTATATTGTTACGGTTCTCGCCGCCCTTCCTGCCCTTACCAAGGGGAGATTAAGCCCTTGGTTCTTCTTGGGTCGGCGCAACCGAGAGACTTGAAGCGCCCCTACTGGGCAACCGCAAGGTAGGGTTTCGGGACAATTCTCGCATGTACCTAAATATCTGCGCCGCCGCGGAAGCGGGGAATCAAGCCTCGCACGAGCCACGTGTAATTTGAGTACACCGAGCGGATTGCTTACCATATGATCCGTGCAGTTACCTTGGTATTGGAACCCGATTAGAGCGGTTCTATTCGTACCACGCTTAGTCAATGATGGAAAAGAAGATGGTCGAATAAAGGAAGAACACAGGTTTAATTACTATTATGTACAATGATCGGTAGAAGCACAGAGACACAGAGCAGTCGTAATCAGTCTTATGTTAAACCCAGACACGGGCCCGATCACACTCACAGGGGGGAAATGAAGGTAGGATGATGTTCACTCGCTGCCTTGGTCGTCCAGGAACGGCTTCGCCCGGCGTGGCTCTCCACGATCACAGCACGTCCCGCGATGAAGGCAAGCAGGCAGTGGGAGGGATCCTTGTAGCTCGTCTCTCGAACAACGGGCACAGCAGGCAGGCGGGAGGGAAATGTATGCGTCTCTCAGCGCGATTAATTACCAGCGCGCTATCACTCGCGTAACCCAATAGAGGCTCTGCCTCAAGCTCAACCGAGCGTTTGATTGGTAAGTGCGCTTAGAGCTTGGTTCATGCGCGTCTTCTCTCAGAACTCGTAACTTGCTCAACACTCACAGAACTTCGAACTTGTTCAAGCGCCTCCCTCCACAGAACTACTCAAGCTCAACACCCAGCGCATGCCCTTCTCACAACTTCTCAAGCTCATCACCCCGCAGAACTGCGGTGTTGGCTTCACGCAACGGGTTATATTGCCAAGCCCCTTAGCCCTTTCGAATGTTCTATCCACGCCTTGTGACGCAGTGCCGCAGCCACTCCCTTCGAGCCCTGATTGGCGGCTCGCTCTTACCGTCTGCTTCTCCTCCGCCCTCCTTTGGTCTTGCCTCGATTTGCCAGGCCTGCCTCGTGTTAATTTGCGGCAAAAGTCAAAAGCGGCATAAGGCGGCATAAGGCAATGAAAGGACCTAACTCTCATTATTCTACTCAACGCAAGACTAACACAGGAAAAGGACTATGCTTACATTTACTATGAAATAACTGAACTATCGCGAGGCTACGTGTTGTTGTGTGACTAACTATGAGGGGGAAAATTAACCTTTATTTGTACAAACTCAAAACTGCAACAATATATATAAAAGAAAGTTTTTGTTTGTTTGTTTGTTTGTCTGCACGCGCTAATCTCCTGAACGGTGAAAGATAGGAGGAAACCTCTGAAACAAAAAATGTCGGGACGGGCCCCGGGAAGGTTATAGGCTATGAGATGGTATTGCATTTGAGTCCGTTTGTCTGTCTGTTTGTCCGCACTGAATAAATATGATTTTCTCTGTAACCGTTGGTCCGATTGACCGGAAATTTTCACCATTGGTGCACCTCCTCCTGTATAATTTTTTTAAATGATATTTATGACCATAAGTCACGTGGTATGGGCGCCATATTGGGAAAACCCAAAAACTTTGCACCTCTATATCTGTGGAAGCGCTGCCTAGAAAAAATTGAGACGTGGCTCATTGTAAAGAACTCTCCATGGGGAATAACATATATTAATTACGATCTGACAGGTGCTTCTATTATGACGTCATAATTCGACAAGTACAAAACTTCATCCGATCAAGATGAAATTTATTGAGCATCATCTAGGGATAAATTGGGGGGGGAGGGGGCGGGAATCGTGATG
>NW_027617598.1:0-12500 GCF_964187855.1 Myxine glutinosa | reverse complement strand
AGTTGAAAGGAGTCCTTCCTGTCCCTGGTCAAGTGGAGCCGCTGGCCTGCGTCGGACGCGTGGTGCTTGGAGCGAGGGGCCTCGTGGTGTGCGATCGGGCCGGAAGGAGCGGTGCTGGACACCAACAATACAAGACGACAAAGACAGATAAGCCCGATCTCCGCGTATATTTTGAACGACGGGACGTGTTATTTTCGTGATTAATCTCCCTCGTTTGTGTTTGCTGTCAGTCGTGTGGGGACGTCCCGATTTAGGTTTATTAGAATTATTAGATTTACCGGCGGGCTTTTTCACTGGCTTTACTTTTCCTAATAAACCCTTATATTACTTTTTGTACATAATATCTGAACGCAGTTTTCCTGGGTGTTTGATTTTAATCGATAAGGTTGCGGAGCCTTCGCTGCGTCTGGCCTTCCGCGCGTTGGTGTTGAACTTGAGTCCGCCATTGAGTTTTCGCCTCGGGAGTGTAAAGTCTCGCAATCGGTCATCCGTAACTGTGGTGTTAATCACGGTTACGCGACAAGTGGGCTCAGGAGCCGGGAATGGCAAAATTGGGAATTGCACAGGGAATGGCAATTGAAGTAAATGGGGAGACCGCAGGTCCACAGGTGGATGGGGAATGTCCACAGGTGGATGGGGAATGTCCACAGGTGGATGGGGAATGTGTACAGGTAGAGGGGGAATGCCTGCAGGTAAACGTGGAGTGTCCACAGGTGAGCGGGGAAGGAAATTTGGAATGTGAGAGTTGTAATGGGGAATGTTTCCCACATTCTGGCCTGGTTGTTTATCGGGACCGTGTGGATGTCACAACACCCCAACCGGGGGATGAATTTGGAATTGTGCAGCACCAGGGCGGTGGTGCGGAGCAAGAGGGGGTAGAGTTTTTGGGGGTCCATGCGATAGAGCCGGACCGGGTATTTATTGGGGATATTGATCAAAGCCTGGCGGGGCCAGGAATGATTTCTAATGATGAGGATGAGTTGATCCAGCGGCTGGAGACCTGTGACAGTCCCATGGAGGTAGAGCTTGTTCAGGCCCAAAGGAGCCTGGGAGATGAGGTGAGTTGGTCCGAGGAGGTGGTTGGAATGACCGAGGGGACGCTCACTGTACACTGCTATTTGGAAACAGAGGCTCCAAAATTGGACAACCAGTTGGGGGAGTGTGTTGGCTCCGGGCTGGATTTGGATCTTGGAGGATCGGGAGATAGAGCTTCTGGAGATTTGGTCCCTGTAGGGAATTTGGATCAACTGCAGGGAGGGGCAGAACAACCGGTGGTAGAGGTTGTTCCCTGCAGCTGCGGTTTGGCAGTGGGAATGAAAATTTGTAAAATAAAATTACAATGGGAAATTGATTTGGAGCAGCCATGGTTGGGATTGGTCCCCGGGCTGCGGGATCTGGACATGGAGAGGTCATGGGTGATGGCCTCGGGCAAAAGTTGCCCCTTTCAAAATTTGGGTATGCCGGCCAGCTGGGGGGCTGTGATGGCGAGATTTGGACGTGGGGTCCAGCCTTGGGTGTCGAGGTACGACCTGGGTCCCACGGGGGGTCTGGTGGAGTGTGGCGTCCCTTGTCCGTCGGGGCGCCGTCCGAGCTGGTGGCTCGGGCCGGCAGGGTCACCGGACCCTGGTGGGGGTTAAGACCTCCAGAGGGGTCCGAGGTGGTTTCTCAAGCCTGGGATGGCAAATATTGAGGACCACTGGGGGGAGGTGTTGTGGGTCGCGCTTTGGTGGTGGCACCGCAGATGGCCAGCTTGGGCCTGATGTAGTGATCACCCGGGCATGCGACCTGACACCCTCTCCCTGAGACTTTGGGACAACTGGCATGTGATGACCTGCCATGCCGTGTTGGTCGATGGACGCGGGTCAAACCGAATGGACAGGGATGGAGATAGCCTGCCGGACAACCATTGGGGCATCTGTGGAACGCGATGGTGTGAGTGACCTTCCACAGATGCTCCGTTGTGATTTATGGACTCTCGGGTTGGGAAGAGAGCCATGGGGATGTGAATCGGGAGAGGTGTAACGAGCCGAGCATGTGGGCCATGCTCGGCTGGCATGTGTATGGCAAAGCATCCTTCTTTGGTGAGGTTAGTGAAATGTGACAAATGGTTGGCATGGGTAATCTGTGGGTTAGATGCAAATTTAAGGGTGGATTTTGAAATGCCATGGTGGACACTGTACAGTGACGCCATTATTGATCCAGGTGTGTAGACCAAAGTGTTGGAGGCTGTGATGAAATTAATAGGGTAGCAAGACACAGCTTTCAACTGGTTGCGGGGGCAACTGTGCTGATATTTGGGACGCGGGATGATGGGGATGTAGTTGTGTAGCCTGAGGGTCAACGTGGTGCTGTGTGTGTCCGAGGTGTGTGGACCATGTCTTCTGGGGGGGTCTCCTGGTGGAGCATGGCTGTTGACTGGACCTTGGTGTGGTCAAGTGTGGGTGAGCACTGGGGGGGGGCTGCAGTTCTGTAGTCGGACTGGGGGATGATGGGGAGGTGCAGGGGACGTGGCTGTAGGGATGCCACGCACTGCGACCGTGCCCCCCAGGGCCGAGGTTGTGTGTGCGGTAGTGTGTGTTGTGGCAGCAAGTGCTCACCACATTGGCCAGCTGGGGCTGCTGCAGCTGTGTTCCTCGCAGGGGGGCCGAAGGATGGATGGTGGGTCGCACCCTTATGGACACTCATGGGCCATGTTGGCGTTTTGACTGCTCACCTTGTCCCGGTGACCCTTGCACGGTAGAGGTGCAGAGCTGTCGTGGCCACAGGTAGTTGTGTAGTGATGATCACCGTTGGATGCGGATCCACATACCTGCCAGTGTAGTGGGGACAAAAGAGAAATTTGGAAGTATTTGGTAGGCCCAATGTGAAATTTTGGGATTGTATGGGTGGATTGCACTTTGAACCTGACCAACCTGCAACTACCTGCACTTGAGGTGAGTGTTTTGAGGAGTACTGTCCCAGGCTTCAGGACTTGCTTTGGAAATTGGGGACATGTAAATTGGAGTTGGGAGGCGGGTGAGAGTGATGACATGGCCGGTGAGGGGATGGAATGGGAGCCACAGTGTCTTGTGGGTGGCGTATGTTTTTGTATTGTGGTTACGTGTTTTGATGTGGTCGTGAGAGTGGAACCTGGAGAGTGTGTGATGATTATTGGAGATAATGAGGGGCGATACTTGTGCTTTTGGAAATGTGCTTTTGGAAATGTGTGATGGTTTAAATGTGAACTGGGGGATTTCACATGTGGCAGGCCATGGCAAGCCTTGTAACACCTTTTACACCATCTATGGAATTGTACTGAATTGTGCTGAGTTGTGTGGAGAATTGAATGGCAGTGGGGGAGGAAGTGTGTTTTGGGGTCTTGTGGGTGGGGAAGGTGTGTGTGTCCGCAGGTACAGAGCAAGCTCTGAGGAGCGATGCCTGCGGGCCCCCCTCTGCGGCAATTACCCCTGGCAGCCGGTGGTAACTGGAAATTGGAGCTCGTCGGTGGAGGGTCTGGTTGGGCGCCGCGGGGTGAGGAAGTCCCCCGGTGACCCGTGTTGCTGCGCGAAAGCAGGAGGCAAAGGAGCCTGGTGTGTGTGGAGACCCTCACCGGCGAGGTAACGGCGGAAAGGGGCTGTTGGGCTGTCATGGGGCCAAGAGGTAAAGGGGGGGGGGCAATGAACTTGTAAGTCGGTTGACTTGTTTTTGGGACTGCGGGCACCACAGCCTGATGCGCCCCCACCATCTTTTTGTGCGGTACCCCCCCGCTGCCTAGTTGAGGAATGCACACACACGTGAATGACATCAATGCCATGGTCCTGCAGGGGGGTGTATTGAAGAAGAACCTTATTGATTTTTGAAATGCCTTGATGACCTATGGAATGAGAATGAGTGGTTAAGGGGTCTGTGTAGCATGAATGTGGGCGAAATCCACCGAGCCGTGTCACTCACCTGTAACATCTGGACAGGGCCGTGGAAAATTTAGTGGGATGCATTGGGGATGGCCCCGCAGGTAAGGTTGTGTCTTGTGGCATCCACCGGGGGACGCGGTCTGTAGACCGGGGTATGTACAAAGGTTAGAGTTTTGAGTTTTGGAAAGATGGTTAAGTTTTGTGGTTAAGTTAGTGTTGTGTGTTGTTGTTTCCTCCCTCCACAGGAACAACGAAGAAGATGTACATACTTGCATGATGGTTAAGGGGTTCAGCATGTTAAGGAAGTGTAGGTAGGTAGTCCGACTCACTTCCCACAGCCCTTCCTGATTTATTTCATAGGTTAATTAAGTGTGTGACAGTAAGTGTTAAGGCTGGAATGGTAGCCCTGCGGTGAACCTTGCAGGAGCTACGGTTCCAGGGGGGGGGCTGTGTTATGAATTTGGTAATGCAACATCTAGAGCTAGGTAGATCTGAATAGGTAGGTATTCGGCTGTCGTGACAGGGACTCTACATGTAATAAGTTCTTGATGTTTAGGCGTTTGTCGGGGTAAGATGTATGATTGTGGATCTACCTGGAGGTCCGAGTGTTAAATAGTGAGGGATTAAAGGTAACGCCCCTGTGAGTATCACCTAGTAATCAAACCTTTGTCCTTTATGGCACTGCAAACCACATAAACATTAGTTAGGTCCTTAGCGCAACATTAAATAATCCCCCTTTCCCTGACAAGGACTTCGTAATAAATTGACAGGAAACCAGGTCAAAAACACCACCACAATTGGCCGCCACCGTGTACACCTCCAAAGGCCTACAAACCTGGCCGGCACGTGTTATGCCAGGACCGCAGGGTCGCGTAACGGGGGAGATGTCAGGAGTCGCGGGAGGCTTTGATTGGCTGAGGAGTGCGCAATGTGACGTCATCGGCCACCAATATAGGCGACGGTCGGACGCCATTTCAGGAGTTGAGTTGAGTTCGTGGCAGGCACTGCAGACGCAGGCAGGCACCAGTTGAGTTGAGTTGAGTTCGTGGCAGGCACTGGCAGACGCAGGCAGGCACCAGAGAGTTGAGCGGTGGTGGAGAGTTGGAGAGGACACGCCATTCCAGTCGCAGTTCGAGTGCAGTTCGGGTTGTGGGGAGTCGCAGGAGACACACGAGAGCACACCCAGTTGGCACTGAGCAGTTCGTTGGCACTTGGCTGCCAGCACTCCCGCGTCGTCGAGTCGAGTGGAGTTGAAAGGAGTCCTTCCTGTCCCTGGTCAAGTGGAGCCGCTGGCCTGCGTCGGACGCGTGGTGCTTGGAGCGAGGGGCCTCGTGGTGTGCGATCGGGCCGGAAGGAGCGGTGCTGGACACCAACAATACAAGACGACAAAGACAGATAAGCCCGATCTCCGCGTATATTTTGAACGACGGGACGTGTTATTTTCGTGATTAATCTCCCTCGTTTGTGTTTGCTGTCAGTCGTGTGGGGACGTCCCGATTTAGGTTTATTAGAATTATTAGATTTACCGGCGGGCTTTTTCACTGGCTTTACTTTTCCTAATAAACCCTTATATTACTTTTTGTACATAATATCTGAACGCAGTTTTCCTGGGTGTTTGATTTTAATCGATAAGGTTGCGGAGCCTTCGCTGCGTCTGGCCTTCCGCGCGTTGGTGTTGAACTTGAGTCCGCCATTGAGTTTTCGCCTCGGGAGTGTAAAGTCTCGCAATCGGTCATCCGTAACTGTGGTGTTAATCACGGTTACGCGACAATATATTATATGTAGTACTAGGACATTAGGAGACATTATTGTACTTTTACATGAATTATAAGGACATCAGTAGACAACAAAAATGAACACAACTATCGGGACACCTCTTCGCGGTGGTTGTACCCACCAACGCAAGTCGAGGGCCAAGTCTTCCCCATTTTTCCCTGCTGCCCGGATTCGTCAGGGCAGCGCCGTCACGGTCAGAGTGCCTGGCGGTCCCCATGGACCAGCCCTTTCCCTCTTGTTTCTCTCTCTCTCTCGCCCTCTCTCTCTCTCTCTCTCTTCCCTCTCTCTCTCTCTCTCTGCCCCCCCCCCCCTCTCTCTCTCTCTGCCCCCCCTCTCTCTCTGCCCTCTCTCTCTCTGCCCTCTCTCTCTCTCTGCCCTCTCTCTCTCTCTCTCTCTCTCTCTCTCTCTCTTCCCTCTCTCTCTCTGCCCTCTCTCTCTGCCCTCTCTCTCTCTGCCCTCTCTCTCTCTGCCCCCTCTCTGTCTCTGCCCTCTCTTTCTACCCTCTCTCTCTCTGCCCTCTCTCTCTCTCTCTCTCTCTCTGCCCTCTCTCTCTGCCCCCCCTCTCTCTCTCTGCCCTCTCTCTCTCTCTCTCTGCCCTCTCTCTCTGCCCCCTCTCTGTCTCTGCCCTCTCTTTCTACCCTCTCTCTCTCTGCCCCCTCTCTCTCTCTCTCTGCCCTCTCTCTGTCTCTCTCTCTGCCCTCTCTCTGTCTCTCTCTCTGCCCTCTCTCTGCCCTCTCTCTCTCTGTCTCTCTGCTTTCTCTCTCTCTCTGCCCTCTATCATTATCTCTATAACTATGTCTGCCCGATCAATCGGCTGTCTCCATGTCGCTGACCTGTTTGAGAGAACTGTCCAGGACTATAGAACAACAACAACAACAACATAATTGAACATGCAATATGGAATTTGAGCCTGAACTCCCAGCTTCAAGAGTCGTCAGGTGGGAACGTCCAACTGGCCAGACTTTAAAAAATTTTTTCCGTTGTGTCATGATGTAGAGTTAACTTAAATTTAAACAATTTGATTTAGCCGTTGTCATATTTTTTTAATTTGACGATTGTTTCATGATAAGACCAGATCACCAAGCAATTATTGATCAATTTGATTTGGTGAACTAGAAGCACCAGCTCCCTCCGGGAGAATTGGCAAGTCGTCTGGCGGTGGGAGTTGGGGTAGGGGGGTGGGGGTTACCCTGGGTACTTACTTGGTTTTTGGGAAAATAACATTTTTTTTTAACTTTACATTGGTTTAAGGCTCATGGTGGAACTTGTACATACACCGCATATAGGACAAAGACATTAGCATTAGCAGTAAGTGTACTCTAAAATGGATTGCAAGGACATTTGTGGACAATTGACACGTTTACACACATTTGTATACACCATTTGAACCTGGGTTCTGAGCATCATGACCAAACGGGCCGACCCGCTTTATTTATTTATTTTTGCACTAACACACTTTGAGCAGCTGTTGTTTCTCCGTTTCCAGTTCCCACCGTTTCTCAGCGTTTCAGGGCGCCATTTTGTAATGAGAACCATCAGATGGCTCGACTTGCATCACCCACATATCCGTACTGATTCCTACGAACTTCGTTGCCACAGCAACATTCCTACTTTGCTCTCTTGGAGCTGTGTTCCTGATGTACATTATTTGTCATAATTCATTTCACATTGGTTAATAAAATTGCACTCTTCAAATAAGTCGAACGGTGGTGCGCTCCCTGATGTATTTTTCTCCTCGCTGATGTGTGTCATGCGCAGCTCACGCCTCTTCTGGGGCTCTCCCGGATGACATGTTGCACTATTACCAGCGCGTGACGAAAGCCATACTGGGGGACGACATGCAGCTGAGGAAGGTAATTGCTGCTGTCATCGTCGGATTTCATTCGTTGTGAGTGATCGGTCATGGTACTCATACCGGCATTGCAGTCGTGTCGACATGGTCAAAATGTGCAATCTGTTTCCCATGAAAGTTTGTGAATATATAGCGCACGCAATTATAAATGTGACCTCTGCCTACTTGCACAGTGCTAACTGATCGGTTACACGTCTGTCTTTTCCCCGCAACCACCTCAGATCGCACTGCAAGATCTGCAGACCAATGCAAAGATCGCCTCCCTCCTACCCTATTTTGTGAGCTTCGTTGGCAGTGTGAGTTGTTGTTGTTGTTGTTATTGTTGTATAGCCCCAGACAGTTCTCTTGAATAGGCCCGTGGCATACAGATAGCCGATTGATCTCCCAGGTGCGAACCAGAGATCCTGCACATCTAGGATGGTGCACCCCACCTTCACAAAGTCAGGGCCACAACAGAGTTAGAGAGAGAAAAGAGGGGGAGAGAGATAGAGAAAGAGAGAAAGAAAAGAGGGGGAGAGAGAGAGAAAGAGAGAAAGAGAGAAAGAGAGAAAGAGAAAGAAAAGACAGAGAGAGAAAGAGAAAGAGAAAGAGAGAAAGAAAAGATGGGGAGAGAGAGACAAAGGGAGAAAGAAAAGAGGGGGAGAGAGAGAAAGAGAGAAAGAAAAGAAAGAAAAGACAGAGAGAGAAAGAGAAAGAGAGAAAGAAAAGAGGGGGAGAGAGGGAGAGAGAAGAGAGGGAGAAGAGAAGAGAGAAATAAAAGAGGGGGAGAGAGAGAGAGAAGAGAGAGAGGAGAGAGAGAGAAGAGAGAAAGAAAAGAGGGGGAGAGAGAGAAATAGAGAAGAGGGAGAGAGAGGAGAGAGAGAGAAAGAGAAAGAAAAGAGGGGGAGAGAGAGAAAGAGAGAAAGAGAGGAGAGAGAGAAAGAGAAAGAAAAGACAGAGAGAGAAAGAAAAGAGGGGAGAGACAGAGAAAGAAAAGAGGGGGAGAGAGAAAGAGAAAAGAAAGAAAAGAGAGAGAGAGAGAGAGAGAGAGAGAGAGAGAGAGAGAGAGAGAGAGAGAGAGAGAGAGAGAGAGAGAGAGAGAGAGAGAGAGAAAAAAGAAAAAGAAAAGAGGGGGAGAGAGAGAAAGGGAGAGAGAGAGAAAGAGAAAGAAAGGAGACAGAAAAAAGAGAGGGAAAGGAGAGAGAGAAAATAGAGGGAAAGGAGCCGGTCCATGGGGACCGATCGGCACACTCTGACCATGACTGCTCTGCCCTGACGAATCCGGACAGCAGGGAAGGATGGGGAAGATTTGGCCCCCGACTTGCGTTATGGGGGTACATTGGTACAACCACCATGAAGAGGCGTCCCCGATAGTTGTCGGCAGTGTGAGCTTTGGCGCTCGGTGCTGCTGTGTTTTACATCCTTTAAGCTTTAGGCCTCGACTCAAACTCGGGGTCGGCTTTTAGAATCCGATTGACTGGTGACTGAAATGTAGTAACGACGGTGAACCGACTTGCACGAGCAAGCTCAGCAAGGTGCTGTTCTCATGTCTTTGTAAACACGTTATTAGCAACCTGCTGAGCAAAGTGGAGTTTGGCAAGCGAGTTGGCATGGCAACAGAATGGAGGCGCAGAGCATCGCGGCCTTCTGAGAGCAATAACGCTGTGCGGAAAATGGAGTCGTCCGCATAAACTTTTATAATGCTCCGAGCATAACAAACATTTTGTGTTGGCCTGGGTATTCTGTGGCGTAAACATTGTCAAGGATTAATATGAATATTTTGCTCGTAATGATGTACTAATTCAGTTGTGAATACGGTTCCTTTTTTAAAAAATAATGTGTTAAAAGTTGCCTGATTTTGACTTAGCCTGGTGTTGTATTAGCGGTTAGGGTGCCGGCTTGGGATCCTAGGATCCTGGGTTCGAATCCCGGTCGATCGATGAATGAACGCCAGGGGGGTTGACTCAGCCTGTCATCCTTCCGAGGTCGGCAAATTGAGTACCAGTTCACTGGTAATTCCCTGTGTGTCGCAAGAGGCGACTAACAGGGTTGGCGGCAGGAAGGGCATCCGGCCATAAAATATTGCTTCAAAAAGGGGACCACGGTGTCCAAAAAAGGCCATCCCCTGCTTTGCGGGGGGAAAAAGGCCAACCCCCACCCTGCGGGGAAAAAAGGCTAACCCCCGCTTTGCGGGGAAAAAAGGCCAACCCCCGCAGCCAACCCCCGCTCTGCGGGGAAAAAAGGCCAACCCCTGCCCTGCGGGGAAAAAAGGCCATCCCCTGCTTTGCGGGGGAAAAAGGCCAACCCCCGCCCTGCGGGGAAAAAAGGCCAACCCCCGCTCTGCAGGAAAAAAAGGCCAACGCCCGCTCTGCAGGAAAAAAAGGCCAACCCCTGCTTTGCGGGGAAAAAAGGCCAACCCCTGCTTTGCGGGGAAAAAAACGCCAACCCCCGCATGAAAAAAGGCCAGCCCCCGCTCTGCAGGGAAAAAAGGCCAACCCCCGCTCTGCAGGGAAAAAAGGCCAACCCCTGCTTTGCGGGGAAAAATGGCCTCTAAAGGTGGTTCTTTTCTTCTTCTTTTTAAAATAATGTTTGCCTCCAAAATGGCTTTTTGGTGTTGGATTCTAAACGTAATAAAAATGTAGTACAAATTCCTGTTGCCTTAATCCAAAGGGCCGTTAAGCATATAGTGCCCCAAGACAATGAACTTAACTTGCCTTTTTACGGAAGGCCTGCACTATGATATAGCACCACTTGCAGACATTCCTCAGACTAGTTTTGTTGGCAAGATCCAAGTGACACTGAAATACCTTTTGGGGTTCATCATTTGTGCCTGCCATACCAATTCCCTGGCCAGATTCGGTTGAGCATCGAGTTCACCACGTCAACCCAATAGGACCGGATCTTGTCAATAGGTTATTTAGGGGCCCCGAGAGGATGCATGAACAGATAGGCCCCAGTGAGAGATCTGATCGCATTAAAGATGAGGATTTTGTTCGTACTTGGATTTTTTTCCCCCTTTTCCCTGGCACTCGAACAAAGCCAGGTGCATTTTCAGCCAGACCAGTTTTGGATGAGGCTGTGCAATAACCCGCCAATGACTCGGTGCGCCAGACTTTCGCCAAATGGCAGGTTTCCATCTTTATGCTTCAAATAGGTGGTAGGTTTTAATTGCAGTTTTATTACTTGCAAATTCGAAGATTTTTCAAGTATATTGGTCGGTTGCGTTTGTGGTTCTGTCTGTCTGTCTGTCACCGGCCTACAGGTCACAATTCTAAACCGATCGTCACGAAACTTCACCAAGTTGTATAGGTCATCCCAATTGAGAAGCCTATTGTTTTTGGGGTCAAAAGTTTAAAAGGTCAACGTAGGCCAAAGGTCACCAACTTTGCCAAATTTCTAAAATCCTCAATTTTCATCCAATTGACTTGAAATTTGAAGAGGACTTGCATATCTGGTCACTGAATTCACCCACCATGTATATTTAAGGTCAACATAGGCCAAAAGGTCAACATAGGCCAAAAAGTCAACATAGGCCAAATTTCTAAAATCCTCAATTTTCATCCAATTGACTTGAAATTTGAAGATGACTTGCATATCTGGTCACTGAATTCAACCACAAATTATATTTTAGGTGAACATAGGCCAAAAGGTCAACATAGGCCAAATTTCTAAAATCACCAATTTTCATTTGATTGACTTGAAATTCTAAGATGATTTACATATCTGGTCACTGAATTCAACCACCAACTATTTTTGAGGTCAACATAGGCCTAAAGGTCAACATAGGCCAAGTTTTTTAAATCCTCAATTTTCATCCAATTGACTTGAAAATTGAACAGCATTTGCACATTGAGTCACTAAATAGGGAAACTAACTTTTTGAGGTCAAAAGGCCAAAGGTCAACTCAAGGTCAACCTTCCAAATCATCATTTTTCATCTGAAAAATCGTCACTTTTCTTCCTGTTGACCCGAGCTTTGATCAAGATTGTCAATTTTAATCTTGATGAAATGGACAATTTGCTGTATCAATGGAATTTTTTTTCTTGGGGGTGGGGGGCGGATTTTGCAAGTATCGTGCTCCGCATGACGTCTTCTTGTTTTATTTTGTTCCTGACCATTGATGGCGATGACAAGATGGCCTCGAAGTATGCACATTGCGATTCTGGAGTCTCACAGGCCGGGTGATTCTTCAATGTGTGCATCATCTCTCGGATGGACGTTAAATGAGTGTTCTGTCTGCCGCTATTAGTTGGTGGACATTAAATAATCCCACAGTGTCCTTTCGTGAAGAGTAGGCGAGCTGTCGCGGGCAGCATGGCCAAATTCCAAATTCCTGTCCTGACTTCCTGAGCCTGAGCCGGGATTGTATCTGCTTCAGCAGCTCCAACGCTCTGTATAAGAGTACGATACATGATGATGATGATGACCATTTGTGCCATTATAATAGCAACCCGGGTTGTTTAGGGGTAATTATTGTTGTATGATTGGTTGAATAAATAAATAATAATTATTTCATCTTGTTTCTTTAATTAGACACATGAGAATGTAGAATTATTTAATTGTTTTGCATTAATTTTAATTAATTATATCACCCTTGTTGTTGTGCCAAGACCAGTATTTTGCAAACCTGGCCACCAAATATTTGGCAAGCGTCGTTCAAAGCAGGACGAACTGCGTATAACTCCCCCAGCTCGTTTATGATTAACCACATGTTACTCGCGTCGTGCCGAAGTAAGAAAGGGGTGCTCATTTATGAAGGATAATTGGTCACGTGACCTGGATTGGGTAGGAATGTTGGAATTTTGGACGTGACGCATTGATGACGGCCCAAGTCACCTTTTAAAATTGCTCTTTGTTGCATTTCCTGCAAACGTTGCAGAGAGGAAGATAGTTTCCCGCCATCCTGTACGATGGTCAAGGAAAATGTCGTGGACCTTGTGGTGTTTGGGACTTTGTTGTTAACTATCCATATGTTTTTTATCACAATGAACTGTGATTGTGTG